>NC_091246.1:109568333-109871363 GCF_042477335.2 Ovis canadensis
AGGAGATAGTGAAAGAGCTGGCTTAAAACAAAACAAAACAAAAAACTAAGATCATGGCATCTGGTCCCATTAGTAGTAGTGTTAGTCACTCAGTCATGTCCAACTCTGTGACCCCATGAACTGTAGCCCTCCAGGCTCCAGCTAAGAATACTGGAGTAGTTTGCCATTCCCTTCTCCAGAGGATCTTCCTGACCCAAGGATTGAACCCGGGTCTCCTGCATTGTAGGCAGAGTTTTATCGTCTGAGCTACAGGGAAGGTCTGGCCCCATTACCTCATGGCAAATAGAGGGGGGAAAGGTGGAAGTAGTGACAGATTTCCTCTTTTGGACTCTAAAATCACTGTGGGTGGTGACTGCAGCCATGAAATCACAAGATGTTTGCTTCTTGGCAGAAAAGCTATGAGAAATCTAGATGTTGTATTGAAAAGCAAAGACGTTACTCTGCCAATAAAGGTTCATATAGTTAAGGCTATGGTCTTCCCAGTGGTCATGTACGTTGTAAGAGCTAGACTATAAAGAAGGTGGAGCACCAAAAAATTGATGCTTTTGAACTGTGGTGTTGAAGAAGACTCCTGAGAGTCCAAAGGACAGCAAGGAGTTCAAATCAGTCAATCTTACGGGAAATCAACCCTGAATACTCATTGGAAGGACTGATGCTGAAGCTGAAGCTCCAGTATTTTGGTCACCTGGTGTGAACAGCTGAATCACTGGAAAATTCCCTGATGCTGTTAAAGATTGAGAGCAGAAGGAGAAGAGGGTGTCAGAGGATGACATGGTTGGATGGGATCACTGATGTAATGGACATGAACTTGGGCAAACTTCGGGAGATGGTGAAGGATAGGGAGGCCTGGAGTGCTGCAATCCATGGGGTCACAAAGAGTTGGATATGACTAGGAGACTGAACAACAACCACAACAGCAACAACTGAGTCATGTGGGATCTAGTTTCCTGACCAGGGATCAAACCTGGGCTCCTGCTTGGGGATCTCAGAGTCTTAGCCACTGGACCACTAGGGAGGCCCCAGATGGCTTTAGTTTAAATAATGAGGTGGCTCAGGAAGGGTACTGACAGTGTGGAAAAAAAAAGCCTTGGGACTAGACAGAGGCTCTGAGACCACTGCCCTCAGCCTGACCTCTGGAGAGGGAGCGGGGCTAGGATTGAGTTCTTGTCTTCAGTGTGGCCTGGGGGCCAATGTCTCAATGGCCATGCTGTCAATGAACCCAACACAACCTCTGGACACAATGCTTGGGGAGCCTCCTTAGTCGGAGATACTATACACATCGCAAGGCCACAAGGATGACGAGTCCCACTTCTGGGGTTGGAGAGTGGAAGTTATGTTTTGGGGATCCTCCCAGGCCTTGCACTGTGTATCTCTTCCTCTAGCCAGTTCTGATTTGTTTACTTTTGCTATAATGAAAGTGCAACCTTAAGTGAAGCTCTTTTTTGAGTGCTGTAAGACTTACAAGCAAATTAATGAAACTTAGGGGATAGTCAGCTGGCCAGAAGTATGGTGTCCTGGGGACCCCAGATCTTGCAGTTGCCGCATTTTGATGTGAGAACGGTCTTGTGGGGGGCTGCACTGTGTCTTGTCTATGGAATGTGGCCTGTCTCTGGGGAGTTGGTGTCAGACGTCACTGCACTGATAACTGGGAAAACTTTATAGAGTTTGCTTTTGTGACCCCATGGACCGTTTCCAAAGACTAGAATAGGTACGTTAGATTTCCACATCTCTTTAATATCTTAAATATCTTCTAAAAAATAAGCAATTATAGAAAGAAAACTATTGTGACTGGTTCTTAACCAATCGTTTCACTGTCACTGTTGCCCCAAAGTTCATAAGTTCATTACTGAGTTGGTGAAAACTGGACATGACTGACAGGGCAGAATCAGAAGGATGAGTGAATTGTTCCCAAAAATATAGGATATAAAATCAGAAGAAATAATTAGTTAATCTCACAAAATTAAAATATACATTTCCATAAAGCACTTTTGTCAAGTCAGAGCTCTGCTATAACTGATACCAATGTCTCTATCTCAGCCTCCACCCAGTGGAGGCAATACTAGATGACAAAGGGTATAAAAGAAGGAAATTCTTATTCTTATTACTTTATTATTTTGTCACACTACATGGATAAATGCTGAATCTACCCTTCTCTTCAGTTCCATATATTATTTAAATCAAATGAATACACAAATTGCGGTCAGTATTCCTCCTCCTCCTTCTCCTATCAACTGATGGCAAATGACATTGCAAAAATTTTCCAGTTTTTCTTTAAATCTTTTTTCAACAAACCAGTTATGTTTATTATTCTATTTTCTATGGTTATTTTAAAATGAGAAAAGTAATGATATGGCTGAAACATTGCCTTTAAAATGATAAGATATCTTATGAAATTTACTTAACCATTAGTTGGTAATTATGGACATACACTGGTAAAAATGTAGAATAATAATTTAAATGATTATTAATTCGATACAAAAATTTTGTTTTCTCACTGTGTTACAGTGAATACCTGCGGGTGTGCAGAGTTGATTCAGTCATGTTGGACTCTTTTGAGACCTTATGCACTGTAGCTTACTAGCCTCCTCTATCCATTGGATTTCCCAGACAAAGATTCTGGAGTAGGTTGTCATTTCCTCCTCCAGGGGATCTTCCCCACCCAGGGATTGAACTTCAGTCTTCTGAGCTTTCTGCCTTGGCAGGTAGGTTCTCTACCACTAGTGCCATAAATAATAAAATATAATATAAAAATCTAAGCCATTACAGATATAAAATGTTACACACTGTGAATTAATTTGCCAAGCTACATATTTTACAGCTGATTCATGTTATTAATCTATAAGCATAAATGATTGATAAGCTATAAGACCTAAATAAAAATACACAATAACCTAGCATCTCAGTTCAGAAATTCAGTTGTGTTTGATTCTTTGTGACCACGTGGACTGCAGAATGCAAGGCTTCCCTGGAGTTCCATCACCAACTCCCAGAGTTTGCTCAAACTCATATCCATCAGTGCGATCTAACCATCTCATTCTCTCTTGTCCCATTCTCCCCCTGCCTTCAATTTTTCCCAACATCAGGGTCTTTTCCAATGAGTCAGTTTTTCACATCAGGTGGCCACAGTATTGGAGCTTCAGTATCAGTCCTTCCAATGAATATTCAGAAGGACTGAATTCTTTTAGGATAGACTGATTGGATTTCTTTGCTATACAAGGGACTCTCAAGAGTCTTCTCCAACACCACAGTTCAAAAGCATCAATTCTTTAGTGCTCAGCTTTCTTTATGGTCTAGTTCTCCCATCCACACATGACTGCTGGAAAAACCATAGTTTTGACTAGACCGACATTTGTCAGCAAAGTAATGTCTGCTTTTAATATACTGTCTAGATTGGTCATAGCTTTTCTTAAAAGGAGCAAACATCTTTTAATTTCATGGCTTCAGTCACCATCTGCAGGGATTTTGGAGAACAACAAAATAACCTAGTATCTAACACACATTAAATAATAAATAGTAAAGCATATCTATCATATCACATATGCAAAGACAGACATATATACACACTTGCATAACCAAACAAGCTAGTTGAACTTAGAAAGATGTTTTCTATTTTTCTATAGCATTGTTTTAATGTTTAAAAGTAGAACACTGTTTTCTATTCTAGCAGCAACATAAATAGAAAACCAAGGAAAATTAAACACAAAATGTGCTCATCCACCTCATAAATCTTTTCAAATTTACTCCTAATCTCCAAAGATTGTGTTTGCCAATTATTTTTTTCCCAAAATCTAAATACAGGGTGAAGATACTGAGAGGAACACGCAGAAAGTTCTTTTAGCAGTGAATCTAGGTGCTGCCTTTAGTTTTATGACTCTTATTCTTGTTAACTGTTATACAGATATCCCAGCTAAGTGGCTAAATGTCCTCTCTACAAGGTCCTTCAATTGAAATTGCTCCACATTCAGTGGGGAAAACAACACAAAGCACCAACCACAAGGCACTCTCTCCCCCTACAGACACCAGCCTGGGCCTTTTATCTAAATATATCTGACTTACCTCTCTTGTCCTTTATCCCCTGGCCTGTGTCAGTAACAGAAGAGAGCACTTCTCATGACCTTTTAGGGACAATCTTTAAAATAGACATCTGCACCTTCCTAGAACTAGCAGTGTTTCCTCCTTCTTCCTAAAATCTTATTTACCACCACAAAGTGTGTGTATAAAATGTAGCATCTGTTGACTATTATGGGCTTCTCCAATGGTTCAGTGGTAAAGAATCCACCTGCAAAGCAGGAGACCCAAGAGACATGGGTTCGATCCCTGGGCGGGGCAGATCCCTTGGAGGAGAAAATGGCAATACACTCCAGTATGCTCGTCTGGGAAATCACATGGACAGAACAACCTGGTGGTCTACAGTCTATAGAGTCATGAAGAATTGGATACAACTGAAATGACTGAGCACATACATATGCAAGCACCAGCTTACATATGGTATGAAATGTAACAGAAAACCTTATCTTACTTCATTGTGTTTGTTTCCCTACAAAGCAGGAGCTCCATGACGGCTCAGTTGTAAAGAACCTGCCTGCCAATGCAGGAGACTCGGGTTCAGTTCCTGAGACAGGAAAATACCCTGAAGAAGGAAATGGCAACCCACTTCAGTATCCTTGCCTTGAGAATGCCATGGACAAAGGAGCCTGGCGGGCTACAATTCATGGGGTCACAAAAGAGTCAGACACAGTGATTAAACAACAATGATGACCCCAAGCTCTGGTAGGTAACGCCTGATGATCTGAAGCGAAGGTGGCCTAATAATAATAGAATAAAGTTCACAATAAATGTAATACTCTTGAATTCTCCTGAAACCATCAGCACTCCCCAGACTGTGGAAAAATTGTCTTCCACAAAACCAGTCCATGGTGCCAAAAAGGCTAGAGACTGCTGCTAAAGGACTTTGGAGTGTTGACAAGGGCAGGTGTTCTAAATTATCAAGGCAACCAATCTCAGATTCCAGTGTGGAATTCCCAAAGGACAGAAGGACTATGGGCACCTTTGCAAAGCAGTGCTTTTATATGGAAAACTTTATTAGCCTCAGGAAAATTAAGGCTGGAACTCAGCCTAGGCTTGCTTATTTACTCACTGTGTACTTTTGACTAACAGTTTTGCTTAGTTTCCTCATCTGATTTATGAAAAAGTTAGACAAGATTATTTTGTTCATTCTGGAAATAGCAACCAACCAGTTTTGGTAGATGGGAAAACAATGTTTGATTTAAAATACTTAAACACAAAATCACAGAATTCCCTGAAATTGATCATTAATTTTTTGCACTAGAGCATCTGCTTAAAAATTGCTTTCCAAGTCTTATTCTAAAGCTAGGAAATATGAAGATTTGGCTGAAAAAATAGTTAATTTAATGACTGGATGAAATCTTTTTTGGAAGTATCAATTTAAACAGCTTCTCGAATCATGACAAGATCATGAAAACACACAGGAAAAATATTATGAGATCATGTTGCATGTTTGCTCAGCATTTTCAAACACTTGAAAGAATTTTGCTAAAGCATCGTGCTTCTAGAAGATAAGGATCAGTATGGGGATTGCCATGTGCCTCAGGTGTAAAGAATCTGCCTGCAGTGTGGTAGACCCAGGGTCCATCCCTCAGTCAGGAAGATTCCCTGGAGAAGAGAATGACTACCCACTCAGTATTCTTGCCTGGGAAATACATGGACAGAGGAGTCTGGAGAGCTACTACAGTCTATGGGGTCGCAAAAAGTTGGAAACGATTGAGCAAACGAGTACATGTTTGTAGAAGATAAGGATCATGGGTTGGAGAACCACCATTATTTGACAGGAAAAAGAAAACAGACAAGCATGTTCTAAAATAATTCTTATAGTTGAATATATTTATTTTGATAGACTAGACCACATGTTTAATGAACAGTTAAAAGTCTGTGCTATTATAAGTCCAGATCCAAGGTTAATTTAGCAACAAATGTGTACAATGTTCCATTATAACTAGCAAATAATGGAGTTGAATAAAGAAAATTTATCCCCTTACCATTGCCCATAATGGGGAGATAGTGAAAGGCAGGGAAGTCTGGCATGCTGCAGTTCACATGGTCCCAAAGACTGGAACACAATTTAATGACACAAAAACAACAACCATCCATAGACACATTTTATGTAACATTCAACCTATGAAAATATTCTTAAACAACAACAAGTCCTGCAAGTGAAATATGTTGAAACCACTATCATAAAGAAAGTGATAACAATCTAAGAATAGTCAAGATTTTAGCTGTGTATTCAGGGGTTTATGGCAGAACAGAATTATTTTTTTCTCCAACTCCAGTCTGCTCTTAATATTAGCAGTGTCAACAAATCCTGGCTAAAAGCAGAGCCTACTTAACAACTTAATTAAAATTGGAGTAGAACACTTGAAAACTTCAAGGATCCATCTACAGATAACATTCTTCATTGGCAACAGATATTTTTAATAAGCGGATCATAAATATATGAAAATTACTAGTCACCAGTCTATAGCCATTCACTGTGCATCCACTGCAGGGTTTTGAAGTTGGCTCAGTGGTAAATAATCTGCCTGCTGATATAGGAGACTCTGGAGAGGCAGGTTCAATCCCTGGGTCAGGAAGATCCCCTGGAGGAGAACATGGCAACTCACTCCAGTATTCTTGCCTGGAGAATCCCATGGAGAGAGGAGCCTGGCAGGCTACAGTTCATGGGGTCGGTAGCAAAGAGTCAGACATGACTGAATGACTAACGAGCATCCACTGTACAGTGTAATGAACAAGGCATGCTACACTTCAATTCATGCAAAAAGGAAAGCTATTTTTACTATCCTCCCTAGATTTCACAGACGATTTGGGGGCACTTACTGCTAATCACCAAAAGAATTCCCAAAATCAGACTTGGAGCATCTCATGCTATTTTATATTGATTAAAGTGAGCATGTAAGGGAAACCTTAAAAATCGGAAACTAGTCCCCAGATATGTACTTTTGGATATTTGTCTTAAAATGAGGATAAGTGACTTTAAACATTTTGCTCTGTTGATGGTAGTACCACATGCTTATGTTTGTGTAGAAATACATACATATCAGTATCAAATCCAGCTAGTGAAAAATCCACTCACTTTTTATGCTTTGTGACTCTTTCACCTTGGCCAATGGTAAAATGGAAATAAATCATTCTTATTCACTGTCCCTAAGTGGCATTTTTTGATAGTGATAGCTCAATCTATTTATTTATATTTTAATTTTAATTTTATATTGGAGTTTAGTTGATTTACAATGTTGTGTTAGTTTCCAGTGTGCAGCAAAGGGATTCATACTCAAACCTAAACCAGAGAACAGAATGATGTTTGCTAAACCAAGAAGCAAAATTATTATTCAGTACTTTCTTGCAATGCACTCACATGTGTATTAATGCTGGCCATGGGCAAAATTCATATAATCCTAATGACATATATAAAAATACATATGCATATATATACATATATGCAGAGAAATTCAGTGCCATACATGTTGGAAGGAAAACACTATCTAAAACTAGTTATAGGTTAAAAAAAGTTAAAGGTACATACAGACTACTAAGAAATGAAGTAAATTTATTTATAAGTGTACATTAATAGGGGGTGTCCTTCCCATCTTAAAGATTCATTTACAAAATGGAGCAAAATGAATGAGAAAATATTGGCAAACATATTAGAATATTTTTTACTAAGGATAAGATCCTGAAGAAAATATTTGATCATTGCACTTAGATGAAACTATTTAAAAATGTGTTCTGTAAAGAAATTTTTATCAGATTTATATAATACATGAGTAAAATGAAAATAAATATATTTCCATATGAAAACAATCACAGAAAGATAGCACTTGTATATGTCTACATGCAAGATACTGATGAATCATCCAGAGTCAATACACAACAGTACGATCACTGACAAACACAGGATGTGTCTCAAATAAACAGAGGTATGCAATTGGAAAAACTCAGAGAAACTACAAAAAAATTCCGTGAAGTGTTGTAAAGAGGAGAAAAGACTTTAGTGCTTAATTCCAACAGGATGCTGAAAAATGTATGCACATATTTTCTCATAATTAATGCAATATCCACAGACATATTTTGTTGGGTGACAGAAGCTAGAAAGTCCTGTTTTAGCACCTAAATATTATGACTCAAGTCAATGTGTCATAACATGTATTATTTTTCTCCAACTATAAGAAGATTTTCAATGACATTTTGACTTACAAATGTTGTTGAACTATAACATTAAAGCTGAAGATCTGATTTGAAACAACCCTTCCTAGTCTTTCTGCACGTCTTTTTAAAACTGAATGCAGTCAGTAAACCTTCTCAGCAAATCATTTTCATACATTATTGAGATTAACACAAAAGCAACTGAAATGAAAGAGGGTCAAAGTGAGGTGACATGTAGATAGAAATGTCACAATAAAAAGTTCAAAATCAAAGCTGACAGTAATATTAGTGCAAACAAGAGAAGTTATAAAAAACACATTCAGAGTAATTTAGCATTATGAAAAATGCTGTGGGACCATCTCATCAAACACAATGCTGCTTAGTTATCAGAACAGAGATTTTTCCTGAAGATGCCGTATTAAATATGCCTCTACCAAGTCAAGCTTGTCACATTTTCTTTAGCTCTTACAATGTTTTCCTTATCTCTTTCATATGTTTTACCCTTGAATGTTCTCCTGTCCTCTCCCTGTTTGGATAGTCCTGAGACACAATTAGCCCTGCTAATAAAAATAAACACAGGTAAATCAAGGTAGACTTTTCAAAAGGAGGGGAGCTGTTCAAAGGACTGTACTTGATAACCAAACTAGCAGACATCTTAATGCCTGAAGTGCTCAGATTAAAATGACCCCCTTGAAGTACATCAAACTATACTTTCAAATTGAAATCTTTAAGTGAGGCCTGCTGCTGTACATGCCCCCTTGAAAGCTGTATTAATGAGCTCACCCACAGGCTTCTTTTGTTTTAATTAATTAGCAAAGTTTTAAAAGTAAGCCTTTCCTAAATCATCATCAGAGTTATTAAATCCAGAGTTATACTACTGGTGTCTACATTAACAGAGAAAGAGTAGATACAGTTATTATCTATTTATCATCTCATTGGCTTGTCTAAAGGTGACTATATTTCTTTCACTAAACTTACTGGTGTCAAACATGTCTTCTGTAACATACTCAGAAGTTTAAGTCTGTGAGGAAATGTCATTGAGATTTTCAGTATCAGGATCAGTCAAGGGTTGATACAGCAGCATTATTTCATCAGGGAAATGCTGACAGGACAAAAACATGTAAATAGAAACTTAATTCATGACTTAGCTTACTTCCTTATACTCTTTTTTTTTTTTTTTTTTTTTTGTAAATGAATGTGTCAATGACACAAACTCAGTCCTTTCTGACTTTCGGTGATCCCATGGACTATAGCCTGCAGGCTCCTCTGTCTATGGGATTTCCCAGGCAAGAATACCAGAGTGAGTTGCCGTTTTACAGTTGTTTGTTAAAACCTAGCAGCTATTTAAACATATATATTTGTTGTGAATACTGTAACTTCTTTGTACATCTATGGCTGAACTCAAATAAGTTTAGAAGTTCAGTACATAGGCAACAACACATATAACTCCTTGTTTTTTAAGAAATATCTGTTGAGGGCCTAATTTGTGAGCAGGTAATGGATGAATTTAACTCAGATGACCATTATATCTACTACTGTGGGCAGGAATTCCTTAGAAGAAATGGAGTAGCCATCATGGTCAACAAAAGAGTCCGAAATGTAGTACTTGGATGCAATCTGAAAAATGACAAAATGATCTCTCTTCATTTCCAAGGCAAACCATTCAATATCACAGTAATCCAAGTCTATGCCCCAACCAGTAACACTGAAGAAGCTGAAGTTGAACAGTTTTATGAAGACCTACAAGACCTTTTAGAACTAACATCCATAAAAGATGTCCTTTTCATTATAGGGGACTGGAATGCAAAAGTAGGAAGTCAAGAAACACCTGGAGTAACAGGCAAATTTGGCCTAGGGATGTGGAATGAAGCAGGGTAAAGACTAATAGAGTTTTGCCAAGAAAATGCACTGGCCATAGCTAGCACCCTCTTCCAACAACACAAGAGAAGACTCTACACATGGACATCACCAGATGGTCAACACCGAAATCAGACTGATTATATTCTTTGCAGCCAAAGATGGAGAAGCTCTATACAGTCAACAAAAACAAGACCAGGGGCTGACTGTGGCTCAGATCATGAACTCTTTATTGCCAAATTCAGACTTAAATTGAAGAAAGTAGGGAAAACCACTAGGCTATTCAGGTATGACCTAAATCAAAACCCTTATGATTATATAGTGGAAGTGAGAAATAGATTTAAGGGCCTAGATCTGATAGATGGAGTGCCTGATGAACTATGGACTGAGGTTCATGACATTGTACAGGAGACAGGGATCAAGACCATCCCCATGGAAAAGAAATACAAAAAAGAAAAATGGCTGTCTAGAGAGGCCTTAGAAATACCTGTGAAAAGAAGAGCAGTAAAAAGCAAAGGAGAAAAGGAAAGATATAAGCATGTGAATGCAGAGTTCCAAAGAACAGCAAGAAGAGATAAGAAATCATTCCTCAGAAATCAATGCAAAGAAATGGAGGAAAACAACAGAATGAGGAAGACTAGAGATCTCTTCAAGAAAATTAGAGATACCAAGGAAACATTTCACGCAAAGATGGACTTGATAAAGGACAGAAATGGTGTGGACCTAACAGAAGCAGAAGATATTAAGAATCGGTGGCAAGAATACACAGAAGAACTGTGCAAAAAAGATCTTTAAGACCCAGATAATCATGATGGTGTGATCACTCACCTAGAGCCAAACATTCTGGAATGTGAAGTCAAGTGGGCCTTAGAAAGCATCACTGTGAACAAAACTAGTGGAGGTGATGGAATTCCAGTTGAGTTATTTCAAATCTTGAAAGATGATGCTGTGAAAGTGCTGAACTCAATATGCCAGCAAAATTGGAAAACTCAGCACTGGCCACAGGACAGGAAATGTCAGTTTTCATTCCAATCCCAAAGAAAGGCAATGCCAAAGAATGTTCAAACTACTGCACAATTGTACTCATCTCACGTGCTAGTAAAGTAACACTCAAAATTCTCCACGCCAGGCTTCAGCAATACGTGAACCATGAACTTCCAGATGTTCAAGCTGCTTTTAAAAAGGCAGAGGAACCAGAGATCAAATTGCCAACATCCGCTGGATCATAGAAAAAGCAAAAGAGTTCCAGAAAAACATCTATTTCTGCTTTATTGACTATGCAAAAGCCGTTGACTGTATGGATCACAATAAACTGTGGAAAATTCAGAAAGAGATGGGAATACCAGAGCACCTGACCTGCCTCTTGAGAAACCTATATGCATGTCAGGAAGCAATAGTTAGAACTGGACATGGAACAGTCCAGTTCCACGGAACAGACTGGTTTCAAATAGGAAAAGGAGTACGTCAAGGCTGAATATTGTCACTCTGCTTATTTAACTAATATGCAGAGTACATCATGAGAAACTCTGGGCTGGAAGAAGCACAATCTGGAATTAAGATTGCTGAGAAATATCAATAACCTCAGATATGCAGATACACCACCCTTATGGCAGAAAGTGAAGAGGAAATAAAAAGCCTCTTGCTGAAAGTGAAAGAGGAGAATGAAAAAGTTGGCTTAAAGCTCAACATTCAGCAAACGAACATCATGGCATCTGGTTCCATCACTTCATGGGAAATAGAAGAAGAAAAACTGGAAACAGTGGCAGACTTTATTTGGGGGGGCTCCAAAATCTCTGCAGAGGGTGACTGCAGCCATGAAATTAAAAGACGCTTATTCCTTGGAAGAAAAGTTATGACCAACCTAGACAGCATATTCAAAAGCAGAGACATTACTTTGCCAACAAAGGTCTATCTAGTCAAGGCTATGGTTTTTCCAGTAGTCATGTATGGATGTGAGAATTGGACTGTGAAGAAAGCTGAGGACCAAAAATTGATCCTTTTGAACTATGGAATTGGAGAAGACTCTTGAGAGTCCCTTGGACTGTGAGGAGATCCAACCAGTCCATTCTGAAGGAGATCAGCCTTGGTATTTCTTCAGAAGGAATGATACTAAAGCTGAAACTCCAGTACTTTGGCCACCTCATGTGAAGAGTTGACTCATTGGAAAAGACTCTGATGCTGGGAGGGATTGGGGGCAGGAGGAGAAAGGGATGGACAGAGGATGAGATGGCTGGATGGCATCACTGACTCGATGGACGTGAATCTGAGTGAACTCCAGGAGTTGGTGATGGGCAGGGAGGCCTGGTGTGCTGTGATTCATGGGTCACAAAGAGTCGGACACCTCTGAGCGACTGAGCTGAACTGACATGAATGCTAGGGAGAAATACCAATAACCTCAGATATGCATATGACACCACTCTTATGGCAGAAAGTGAAGAGGAACTAAAAAGCCTCTTGATGAAAGTGAAAGAGGAGAGTGAAAAAGTTGGCTTAAACTTCAATATTCAGAAATTAAGATCATGTCATCTTGTCCCATCACTTCATGGGAAATAGATGGGGAAACAGTGGAAACAGTGTCAGACTTTATATTTTAGGGGATCCAAAATAAGTGCAGATGGTGATTGCATCCATGAAATTAAGATACTTACTCCTTGGAAGGACAGTTATGACCAACCTAGATAGCATATTCAAAAGCAGAGACATTACTTTGCCAACAAAGGTCCGTCTAGTCAATGCTATGGTTTTCCAGTGGTCATGTATGGATGTGAGAGTTGGACTGTGAAGAAAGCTGAGCACTGAATAATTGATGCTTTTGAACTGTGGTGTTGGAGAAGACTCTTGAGAGTCCCTTGGACTGCAAGGAGGTCTAACCAGTTCATCCTAAAGGAGATCAGTCCTGGGTGTTCATTGGAAGGACTGATGCTAAAGCTGAAAATCCAATACTTTGGCCACCAGATGCAAAGAGTTGACTCATTGGTAAAGAACCTGGTGCTGGTAGAGATTGGGGGCAGGAGGAGAAGGGGACGACAGAGGATGAGATGGTTGGATGGCATCACCGACTCGATGGACATGAGTTTGAGTGAACTCTGGGGTTGGTGATGGACAGGGAGGCCTGGTATGCTGTGATTCATGGGGTCGCAAAGAGTTGGACACAACTGAGCGACTGGACTGAACTGAACTGAATGCTAGGACATGAAATTAAATGGTGGAAGATGATAACTCCTCACTATACTAGATTCTTGTGGTCACCGTACTATTTACCAAAAACTAAGTGGTTTAAAGCAAGAAAAATGTATTCTTTCACAGCTCTGGAGGCCAGAACGTAAAAATTAAGGTGGGGGCAAGGAGCACCATGTCTGGGGCTCTTGGAGAGAACCTGTCCTCATCTCTTTCAGCTTCCAGGTGTTGTCGTCATTCCTCAGCATCATGCCTCCTGGCACCATCACTCCCTCTCTGCTTTAACCTTCTCCCTGCATTTCCTGCCTCTGTGTATTCTTCTCTTGCTGTTGTTGTTTAGTCGCTCAGTCGTGTCTGACTCTTTGCAACCTACCAGGCTCCTCTTTTCATGGGGTTCTCCAGCCAAGAATACTGGAGTGGTTTGCCATGCCCTCCTCCAGGGCTGACCCCAGGGATATAACCCACATTTTCTGCATTGGCAGATCGATTCTTTACCAGTGAGCCACCCAGGAATTCCCAGATACATGTATGTGTGTGTGTATATGCCATATATGTCATACATGTATATGTATATATATATATATACAAAGTGGATGAATCACTTTGCTGTATACTTGAAATTAATACACCACCGTTAACCAACTATACTCCAATGTAAAATAAACATATTAAAAAGAAGCAGTTTGGATCCACTGCTCTGGCTGCCCTGAGGGTGAACCCGAGGTCCCAGCTGGAGGCAGGAGGATCCAGTGGAGGGTCTCCAACAGAAATCCAGTGAAATGTTTATGCTGGTCCAACCAGGGTAGACGCAGGGGTGCTTGAGGGCTTTGGATGAATTTAAGAGATGCATTTTAGGAAGAACTGGTAGTGCTGAGTAATTCATTGAATTGAGAATAAAGATGACAAAGGCACCAAGAATTCTGAGAGAAGTGTGCTTAAGGAAGACTGGATACCACAATCCAATCTCCAGCTCAGATCTCTATTCACAAATGTTGATCATACAGTTAAATGGGATAGTTCTATTCTTTCTCATCTTCTCTTCTAGAACTTGGCTCATTATACCCATAAATAAATAGTATTTTACCATAAAAAGATGACAACAGTCTCAATTATAATGATTAGCCAGATGGATGATGGTGAGGTTCATTTAAGCAAAAGACCCAAGAGGAGAACAGGTGTAGGGAGTGGAATAAAAGAGGAATTCCACTTTAGACACAGCGAGTTTAAAATGTCTGCTTCTAGATTTCAGATTGGAGCATGGACAGTCCATTCTAGGGTAAATTTGGATTATACATCATGATGTGGATGTTATCACCTTAATATGATGAAGGAAATGATGAAGACTTCCCTGTTGGTTCAGTGGTTAAGAATCAGCCTGCCAAGGCAGGGGACATGGGTGTGATCTCGAGTCCAGGAGGAGTCCACAAGCTGCGCAGCAGCCAAGTCCAAGTGCTACAATTACTGAGCCAGGCACTGCAGCTACTGAAGCCCATACACTCTAGATCCCGTGAGCTGCAGCAAGAGAAGCCACTGCAACGAGAAGCCTGCATGCTGCAACCAGAGAGTAGCTCCTACTCATCACAACTAGAGAAAGCCCGTGCACAGCAACGAAGACCCAGCACAGCCAAAAACAAAAGTAAATGTATGAATTCAATTGATAAAAAATCAATAAAGGAAATAACGAGGAACTGGATGGGATGCCTTCGCTCCCAGAGTGAGTCCCAAACAAGCAGTAATTCCAGAGACCCTGAGGAAGAGAATATTTTCAGGAAAAGGACAGAAGTAGGAGTCTGCTAAGGACAATGATGAATGTGTTTGTGTGCAGGTGGTGGTTGGGATGAGCTGCAAGGAAGAGGAGAATGAAAACGGGCATTTGCACAGTGAAACTGACATTACTCCTCTGGAAGCACTACATTCTCCTGTTCAGCATCCTTTCCTGTTCTCTAAGCTTGCTTTTCCCTGCCCCTTTTTTGCTCAAGGCCCTCACCCCATCACCTCTTATCTTCAGATGAAGATGAGTGTTTCACGTAAGAGATCATTTAGTTAAATTCTCTCAAGTAACAGGACTAGTGAGAAGTGCTTTCAGAATTAACTACCAAGAGATTTCTTGTGATGCTGGTAAAGCAGTTAATGTGCAACAGAGGATCTGGACTCAGCTGAGGTATGTAGAAGAAGCAGAAACTCAGGAATTGGAGGCATCATTTGTTATTATTATCTAATTCAAAAGCATAGCTTTTATTTCTTTCACTGGCCTTACACCTATGGATTTAGGATATCGGAGTCAACTCCAAACACTGTCCACAAAATAGAATCTATTATCTCAAGTAGTCATTTCTAGAAGGGGCTTCCCAGGTGGCCTTGGTGGTAAGGAACCCACCTGCCAAGAAGGAGACATAGGAGACATGGATTCCTTGGACAGGAAGATATCCTGGAGGAGGCATGGCAACCCACTCCAGGATTCTTGCCTGGAGAATCATGGACAGAGGAGCTTGGCGGGCTATGTTCCATAGAGTTACAAAGAGTCAGACATGGCTGAAGCAACTTAGCACACATACATGTATTTCTATAAATTCACAAGCAAAGTCGAGAAGATTTTGTGATGGATATTATTGATCCAGGGATATGTCCTTTGCTTTACTTTAGTTAAAGCACAACTAATATGAAGGATGGGTCGAAGAGGAAAAGGCTGAAAGCAAATGAAAGAGAAGAAAAAAAATCATAATATATGAAATTTCCAGAAGAAATAAAAGTTGTGAGGCACAATCTGGATAGAATTTTCACATGTATCCTCAAGTTGGGATGTCGTTGCTTGGTGACAGGAGACATGAAAGGAACTGGGAAATAATGCAGGTACTTTATCTGATTTTATGGCATGAAATCTTGGCTCTCTCAATATGAACACTGCATGCTTTCAGTGAAGAATGAGACCAGGTTGTCTGCTGGGCATAAGAAAAGTGGAGCTTGGGGCTTTGAGAGGGAAGAGAAGGTTGGAAAAGGCAATTCTGGAACTTAGGGAAGAAAGCTAAACAGGGTGGCAGAGAGCAGTTTTTTTCTGGTAGTTTTGGCTTCATTTTGCCAGTCTGTACTTGTCTTACAAAAGATCATCCCTTGGGGAGATACAGCTAAGCAATATTTACTTTCTGATTATATAGTTTGGAAGGAGGCGGCAGCCCTCAGAATTGCAAACAAAACAACGGCAACAAAGAAAGATCAAACAGCAGAAGCCTTGAGCTAAAAGAGTACTTCTCACATCTCACACCTTTCAAAAACTGGAAATGCACGTAGGCTCAAGAGAACCTCTTTTTAAGATGGAAAGGACTCAAGTTCTTTTAAGCGTTTCAAGGCTTCCATTCATTCACAGGATGAATAATTGATCGAGCCAATGCCTACATGAATTTTTTTAAGAAAGTTTTCATGAGGAAAAGAGGAAGACAGGAGGCTCTGAGAAGGAAAAAGGTGGGGGGGGTGAGTAAGGGGAGAGAATAGCTTGTATTTCTACCATTTCTTGAATAAGAGCACTTGCCGTCCCTGGTGTTTATCTTTCCCTCCATATTTCACATATTAGAACTCAAGATATTCACCTAGAAGCGGTGAGTATCTTGCAGAACCTGAAATTTCCTTCAGCTCATGGAAGAAAATTTGAAAGTTTCTAAGGAACTGAAGAGAGGACACAGTTCCAATATACACAGTTGTTAATCTGACACAAAGGGCTTCCCAGGTGGCTCAGTGGTTGAAGAATCTACCTGCAAATGCAGGAGATTGGGTTGGATCCCTGGATTGGGAAGGTCCCTTGGAGAAGGAAATGGCAACCCACTCCAGCATTGTTGCCTGGAGAATTCCTTGGACAGAGGAGCCTGGTGGGTTACAGTCCATGTGATCACAACGAGTTGGAGACAACTAAGTCTATATACAAACACACTGTTAAACTGTCTAAAAAATGATAGAATTCACTCAGCTGGGGACTTGGAGCATTTTCATTCCCCTACACCTCCTGGTTTTACACCATTGTCAATTCCTTTGTTTCCAGGCGGCTCCTTTCTTGAAGCCGGAAGATGGACTGAGGGGGCGTTTTACTCCTCAGGTAACTCCTCTGTTCTTGTCTGCAGCAGCCTCACTCATGGTGCTTCTGATTCAACATTACTGTCAGAAGCAACCAGAACGTGCTTACATGCGTGCTCAGTCACATCTGACTCTTTGCGACCCCATGGGCTGTGGTCTGCCAGGCCCCTCTGTGCAGGGCTTTTCTAGGCAAGAATACTGGAGCGGGTTGCCATTTCCTTTTTCAGGGGATCTTCCTGATCCAGGGATCAAACCCACATTTCCTGCATTGTAGGCAAATTCTTTATCATATGAGCCACCTTAAATTTCAACTACATAAAATTATAAAACATTTACCCCCAGAGACCCTTTTAGATAATCCCCTTTTGGAAGCTTAGACTGACTTAATTATACAGTTTATAAAATATTTTCTATCCCTTGAGGGCAGAGTACACACTGAGAAATCAACACCACATGAAGAGAAAGGCATGGAAAACATGGAAGCAAGGTCATCACAAGAGTGCTGGTGCTGATGAATATGCTGGGAAAACTAATGTCCCTGTTGAAACCTAGTTTTCTCCTGACACATGGGGCTGTTTAAGGCTTTGGTTTAAGTTATGAAAACTCTTAAAGTAACAACTGTATTGTTTCTGTATGGGCTACAAAGGGTAAAAAAGCAAAAGAAGTTAAAGGTGCTTCAAATATTTCTTTGAATACAAAAGTATTTATGTCCTTATGATGGGTATATGAAAGAGATGGTCTAGGGATATGCATTCTCTTTTATCTGACCTCAATTCTATAGCATCTAACAGGCAATAATAGTTAACCCTTTAGAACAGCTTGCTAGTTCGAAAAGATAAATGCACCCCAATGTACATAGCAGCATCATGTACAATAGCCAAGATATGAAAGCATCCTAAATGTCCACAGACAGATGAACGGATAAAGAAGAAGTGGTACATATATACAATGGAATAATACACAGCCATCAAAAGAAAGAAATAATGTCATCTGCAGCAACACAGATGGACCTAGAGGACATTACGCTAAAGTGAATCAGATAAAGAAAGACAATACTGTATTATATTACTTATATGCAGAATCTACAAAATACAGCAAACTATGATTATAACAAAAGCAGACTCACAGATACAGAGAACAAGCCAGCGGTGCCCACTGGGGAGAGGGAAGCTGTGTGGGGCAATACAAGGGTAGACGGACAAGGGGGACACACTACCAGGTATAAAAAGCTACACGGATGTACTACACAAGGTGGGGGAAACAACCAACATTTTACACTAACTAAATTTTATAAACTGTGAAACAGTATACTATACATCTGCAACTTATATTATAGCGTGGTGTTGTTGTTGCTTAGTTGCTAAGTCTTGTTCAACCCTTTCATGACCTCATGGACCCTGCCAGGCTCCTCTGTCCATGGAATTCTCCAGGCAAGGATACTAGAGTTGGTTGCCATTTCCTTCTCCAGGGGATCTTCCTGACCCAGGGAGTGAACCCACATCTCCTGCTTTGGCAGATGGGTTGTTTACCACTGTGCCACCTGAGAAGCCCATATAACAGTGTACAACTTCAATTAAAAAAGCAAAATAAATAAAACTAATAAAATAGCTTGCTATGTATAATCCAGGTCTCCAAGCATTTTATGCACCTTAACTTATTTAACCTTCACATTAACTCAACCAAGTAAGTAGTATTTTTATATCCATTTGGAAAAGGAATTGTAAGACTCAGAGAAGAGAAATACTAATCCTAAATTCCTCAAGGTCAAACAAAGAGCAAGTACCAGAACTGAAACTAAAACTAGGCAGATCCTGGCTCTAGGATCTATACCCTTAACTACTATACACATTTCCTCTCACAGTTGTGTTAGTACATAATTTTTTGTGTTGCTATGGTCCAGGCTATTCAAAACTTAGTTGCATTATATGGGAAGTTATACATAGCCCAACAGTGTGCATTGGTAGAATAAACATTGTATGATCTCAATAAATTTTAAAGAAATTGCCTTGCATTTATACTGCAGGATAGCAATTTTACATAGGGCATGATTGCTGTGAATATTTAAGAAGAGCTTAATATGGTATGTTACACATAGTAAGAGCTCAGTGTTACCTTAACCTGATTATTAATGTATATCTTTTATTATTTTTATTATTGCTTTTCTCATAATCAATTTATTACTTTTAATATTCTTATATTATTTTGAAATTCTTGTCAGCTGAAGACTTTTAGGTCCTTACCCTTGAAATATCCTCCACCCAAGATCTACCACCCAACTTAGGATACTTAAGGCCTAGCTTTTTTCCTATGCTCTGTGTATCTGGTCATTATCTACATTTATTTTAATAGGTACATTGTCTTATTGGTCAAGTAGCTGCATGGTTTTTTTTTTTTTGGCATCTTCATTCAATATTCAGTTTTCAATCATTATTACTGAATTATACATATATAATACATGTACATATGTACATACATATATAATGTATATGTATACATATATGAGTGAGCGACTGAAAGTCACTTAGTCATGTCTGGCTCTTTGCAACCCCATGGACTATACATATATATATATCCAGCCAAGCTCCTCTGTCCATGGGATTCTCTAGGTAAGAATACTGCAATGGGTTGCCATTTCCTTCTCTAAGAGATCTTCCTGACCCAGGGATCACACCCAGGTCTCTTTGTCTCCCGTAAGGTGGATTCTTTACCATTAGTGTCACCTGGGAAGCCCATGTTATACACATATAACTTCCCATTTTACAGAATACCTTACAAATGTTTAATTACCTCTCCAAATTAGTAAGAAAACTGCATAGGAAAATTCATAGGCCTCCTGCCAAGAGTTTCTCAAGCTATTAAAAGCACAGGCTCTAAATTTACCATTAAGCTCAAACAATCTTTTCTGTATCTCTCCTCCTTTTGATCATTGCCATCACCTTCATCCTCCCCAGGCACCAGTTCCTCACTCTCCCTGCACCAGCCTTCTTTTAGCTTCCACCGTCTCCTGCCAACCAGGACTTCACATTCAACTCTTCATGTCAATGCCAGTCCCACCAATAACTCTCACCTGTTCATCTTTCCATTTAATCTTTTACGATATTTTTTGCTCCTCTACAACTTTGTGTTACTCCAGCCTGAATAGTACAAATAACTACCAAGCCCAATGACCTTTTCAAAGTCTTCACTTGCTTTAAACTATAACACAGCTCATCACTGTCTCTTTTTATGGACCCAGAGGGCACAGTCTCAAATTTTGTCTTTGAACCTTACTTAACTGTAAAGTTGGTTCTACAGAAGTACCTGTCTCAGTGAAATGCTGGAGGGTGAAACCAGTACAGAAAATACTTAGGGCCAACCATACATATGAAACAAGAACGTATTTTCCTTAAAATATGTTTCCCTTCTACTAAGCTCAAAATAACTAGAGTATCTGTATTTTAAAAAAGAATTTAATCTATCTGTATATGATAAGCATTATACACACTTTTTCTTAGCTAATAGGTGATAAGCTTACTGAAAACAGATTTCTCTCTTCATCACTTATTTGCCTCAGGGTCTCCAATAAACATCTATTTTTATCAATAATGTGTAGGTAAATCAGTAAAATGTAGGTAAAAAGGTAAAATGCTTGCTCTTTGGAAGAAAAGCTGTGACCAAACTAGACAGCATATTAAAAAGCAGAGAAATTACTTTGCAAACAAAGATCTGTCTAGTCAAACCTATGGTTTTTCCAGTAGTCATGTATGGATGTGAGAGTTGGACCCCAAAGAAAGCTACGCACTGAAGAATTGATGTTTCTGAACTGTGGTGTTGTAGAAGACTCTTGAGAGTCCCTGGGACTGCAAGGAGATCAAACCAGTAAATCCTAAAGGAAATCAGTCCTGAATGTTCATTGGAAGGATGGATGCTGAAGCTGAAACTCCAATAATTTGGTCACCTGATGTGAAGAACTGACTCCTTGGAAAAACTCTGATGCTGGGAAAGATTGAAGGCAGGAGGAGAAGGGGATGACAGAGAATGAGATGGTTGGATCACATCACAGATTCAATGGACATGAGTTTGAGCAAGCTCTGGGAGTTGGTGATGGACAGGGAAGCCTGGCATACTGTAGTCCATGGGGTTGCAAAGAGTCGGACATGACTGAGTGACTGAACTGAACTGAACTGAAATCAGTAGTGATATACTTTAAATGTTTTACTATATGTTTATTGGTAGCTCAGATGGTAAAGAGTCTGCCTGTCACGTGGAAGATCTGGATTCGATCCCTGGGTCAGGAAGATCCCCTAGAGAAAGGAATGACAGCCCATTCTCTCAGTATTCTTGCCTGGAGAATTCCATGGACAGAGGAGCCTGGCAAACTACAGCCCATGGTGTCACAAAAGAAGCTTACACGACTGAGTGTCTAGCATTTTCACTTTCACTCACATGTTAATTCAGTTCAGTTCAGTTGTGTCCAACTCCTTTCTTCCCCATGAATCACAGCACGCCAGGCCTCCCTGTCCATCACCAACTCCCAGAGTTCACTCAAACTCGTGTCTATCGAGTTGGTGATGCCATCCAACCATCTCATCCTCTGTTGTCCCCTTCTCCTCCTGCCCCAAATCCCTCCCAGCATAAGAGTCTTTTCCAATGAGTCAACTCTCCGCATGAGGTGGCCAAAGTACTGGAGTTTCAAATTTAGCATCAATCCTTCCAATGAACACCCAGGACTGATCTCCTTTAGGATGGTCTGGTTGGATCTCCTGCCAGTCCAAGGGACTCTCAAGAGTCTTCTCCCACACCATAGTTCAAAAGCATCAATTCTTCAGCGCTCAGCTTTCTTTATAGTCCAACTCTCACATCTATACATGACCACTGGAAAAACCATCACCTTGACTAGACAGACCTTTGTTGGCAAAGTAATGTCTCTGCTTTTGAATATGCTATCTAGGTTGGTCATACCTTTTCCTTCCAAGAAGTAATTGTCTTTTAATTTCATGGCTGCAGTCACCATTTGCAGTGATTTTGGAGCCCAGAAAAATAAAGTCTGACACTGCTTCCACTGTTTCCCCATCTGTTTCCCATGAAATGATGGGACCAGATGCCATGATCTTAGTTTTCTGAATGTTGAGCTTTAAACCAACTTTTCTACTCTCCTCTTTCATTTTCATCAAGGGGCTCTTTAGCTCCTCTTCAGTTTCTGCCATAAGGGTGGTGTCATCTGCATATCTGAGGTTTTTGATATTTCTCCTCGCAATCTTGATTCCAGATTGTGCTTCTTCCAGCCCAGGGTTTCTCATGATGTACTCTGCCTATAAGTTAAATAAGCAGGGTGACAATATACAGCCTTGATGTACTCCTTTTCCTATTTGGAACCAGTCTGTTATCCCATGTCCAGTTCTAACTGTTGCTTCCTGACCTGCATATAGGTTTCTCAGGAGGCAGGTCGGGTGGTCTGGTATTCCCATCTCTTTCAGAATTTTCCCCAGTTTCTTGTGATCCACACAGTCAAAGGTTTTGGCATAGTCAATATAGCAGAAATAGATGCTTTTCTGGAACTCTCTTGCTTTTTTGGTGATCCAGCAGATGTTGGCAATTTAATCTCTGGTTCCTCTGCCTTTTCTAAAATCAGCTTGAACATCTGGAAGTTCATGGTTCACTTATTGCTGAAGCCTGCCTTCGAGAATTTTGAGCATTACTTTACTAGCATGTGAGAGGAGTGCAACTGTGCGGTAGTTTGAGCATTCTTTGGCATTGCCTTTCTTTGGGATTGGAATGAAAACTGACCTTTTCCAGTTCTGTGGCCACTGCTGCGTTTTCCAAATTTGCTGGCATATTGAGTGCAGCATTTTCACAGCATCATCTTTCAGGATTTGAAATAACTTATCTAGAATTCCATCACCTCCACTAGCTTTGTTTGTAGTGATACTTTCTAAGGCCCACTTGACTTCACATTCCAGGATGTCTAGCTCTAGGTGAGTGATCACACCGTCGTGATTATCTGGGTCATGAAGTTCTTTTTTGTACAGCTCTTCTGTGTATTCTTGCCACCTCTTCTTAATACATGTTTATTAGATGTACACAACAGTATGTTTACTTACTACCTTCAATGAATATTATAAAAACTGAGAAAAAGGAAGCAATATTATTTGCTACGCTTCCCCAAATTGAGTGTTTACTTTGTAACAAACAGTCTACATATATTAATCCAATTTGATCCCCCTGCTACCCCTTTAAGAGTTACTACCTGAGCCAACATATGAAGAACTATGGTTCAAAGATGTAAAATGTCTTGCCCAAGAGGATATATTTTGAAAGTGGTGAAAACAGCATATAAACCTGAAGTAATTGATTATTCCTCAACCTAACACCAACCCTATCTAATTTTCATAACATGACGAGGCTCAATATTCACCCCCTGGAGCAATGAAGGACTTACCCAAGAGTTCAGATCATTCTGTTCCTTTTCTGTTTTGAAAGCACAGTACACACACACACACACACACACACACACACACACGCACACACGGAAAATGCTTCACTATGCACTGCTTGTTTGTTTCATGAATACATATTGTATCTCTCCAATTCACTACTGTGAAAATTAAGAATGGGCGCAACGCAATATGCTTTTTTCTATATTCCTCTAACTCTACTGAAGGAAACAGTAACTTTATAAAGTATTTCTGTAGCTAACTGAAATAGTTAAGAATCGTTTCCACTCTGCTGCTTATCTTTCGGTCTTCAGAATAACTATTGTGTCTCAAGACCAAGACTTAACAAAAGCAGTTCTGAGACTCTGACTTGTAATTAATGTAGAAAAAAATGCTTACATGTGAAAGTGAAAGTGTTACTCGCGCAATCTTGTTTGACACTTTGTGAACCTATGGACTGTAGCCCACCAGGCTCCTCTGTCCATGGGATTTTCCAGGCAAGAGTACTGTAGTGGGGTGCCATTGCCTTCTCTGATAGCAAATGATAGTGGTCACTATAAAGAAACGTTGCTCTGGTTTTTTTTTTCCCCTTTTATTGAAAACTTCATTTTTAGAATAATGTTCAATGCAACATACCAAAAAATTAGTCAGTTTTTTTTTTGCAATAAACAATTGCATGTAGAATAAAATTAACAATTTGTCCTTAAATACTAGACCATAAAATTATTGGAAAAAAAATTTCTATTATTTTCTAGATCCTGTTTATGTGTTTCTTCAAAAGATCTCCCTGCCAGATTTAACACTCCATGGCAAGTCGTGTACCATAGTCATTGCTCTGTTGTGCTGTCTTGACATTGCCTTGCAAAGAGAAATCATCTGTAAATATTTATCAAGCAAACATTAGTTATCTTGTTAAAGGCAATGATTGCTTACAAATGCTCATACTATGTATAACAATAATCTATATTCATTAACCCTTATTACATGCTGTTCAGGATACTAAGCATTTAATCCTCACCAAAAATTAAATGCAAGAAATATATCGTTTCCACCTGACTTAGAGAAAACTGACATGAGGAAGACCCATGACTTGTTAAATGTCCTAAAGTGCTACGTGCTGTAACTAGCACTGATTACCAAAAGATAACAAGACAATATGGAAATTCTGATATTTCTCCATAAATTAAGGTCAAATGGATTCTCTTACTGGAAAGATCAATCACAGTTAAGGAAAAAGAAAAAGTCACTCAAAGTTAGGTGGCAGCCCTGACAATTTGGTCATTTTACTGTATTAAAAAAGATCAAAATGATCAATAATAAAATCTCCTGACTTTGGCTTTCTAGACTTCAATGGAATGAAGTAATATTCCATGAGGATTTCAGAACTTGAACTGAATTTGAAATGAATCTCCTCTACCCTCACTGAGATACACCATTCCCTACATCATAGAGATGATAGCCACCACTATGGCCTCTGACAAGCACAACTTCCTTGCTAACATCAATGGATAATGATAAATTGCACTATTTATGATCTGCACGACTTTCACATTGCTTTGCATGGTGAGCGTGCTCAGTCATGTCCAACACTTAGCAATCCCATGGATTGTAGCCCACCACACTCCTCTATCCATTGGATTCTCTAGGCAAGAACACTGGAGTGGCTTGCCATGCCCCCTTCTCCAGGGGATCTTCCAAACCCAGGGCTCAAACCTACATCTCCTATATCTTCCGCATTCAAAGGCGGATTCTTACTACTGAGCCACCTTAGTACTTCTAGAGACAGAAGCACTTGTCCTTCTCTCCATACTTTCCTAGAATTAAATTAATAACATTTAAATAAACTCAGCTGATGAACTTTTTTTGTTTTAGATTCAAAGCAATGGAAAAAGCAAGAAGTTATAAAAGTAAAAAACTGTAGAAAATGAAACAGTTGGGTGGATTTATTTTTTCTTCACAAGTGCGACCATGTGTGTGAATTCATGTACGTGTGTATGTGTGTTGCTAAATAAGTATGTGAAATGAATACATTTAATTGGAGAATACTGCCAATTCAGTCCACATTTTTTCCCACTAGACTGGAAGTAGAAAAGTAGAGGAAAACACTGATGGGATTTACCTTAAACCCTAAAAATACCCTTCGCTGTTCACCCTCTTTCGAGCCACCATGTTAGAGTTTGGTAGTAACAGACATCAGCATTATCAGGGGATGCTGAGGGTCATTGCGGCTTGACATTTCTGGGGGCCCGTCCTTTCCTTTCAACTTTAAATAAACCCAGTATAGATATTTTTGTGCTTGGATAAATACCTACTCTCAGCAGCATGAATGTTTCTTATTTGTTCTTTTCGGCTGCCTATTCGAGCTTCCGGCTTCCTGGGTGGCTCAATGGTAAAGAAGTGGCCTGACAATGCAGGAGACGCAGGTTCAATCCTAGGATGGCAAAGATCCCCTAGAGAAGGGAATGGCAGCCCACTCCAGTAGAATTTCATGGACAGTGGAACCTGGAAGGCTGCAGTCCAGGGGGTCACACAGAGTCAGACACGATTTAGCGATTAAACAACAATGACCACAGTTCAGGCATCCCCACTGTATTTTGAACAACTAGCTCTGTGGGGTCACAGACTGCCATCCTAAGAGAGCAAGTACCTAGTTTATGAGAGTTTGGCTTCACTTTTCGGATGATCTCTAGAACCTTCTATTTGTTTGCACATCTGCACTGTTGACTCTGTAATAGCACTCCAGTAAACACATATGCAAACATGAAAGAAAGAGAAGAATAGCATACTCACGTCCGATGGTTTTAAGAGCCAAAAGCTCTGCCTCGTCCTTCCAAGCATGCCAAGCAAATGTGAAGGAGAGGCTGGACCAAACACATGCTGACTTGGGGTGACAGGACGCTCATACCATCTTCCCTTATTGTTAAGTCTGATCTCCCTCTTTCAGGTCGTCCTGCAGGTACCCGCGCTGGCTATCATTTGTATAAAGTGTTCCAAGGAGAGACGTGGTTACAAACTTCTCTGCAAGTTGTCATGGAGACTCCTGACAAAACTTCCACACACAAATTTCAATTATCTTCTCGAAAACACTAAAACATCAAACTTGCTCACCCTTCTCCCTCTGTATTTCACCCTTGATTTGGTTTCTTACATAGAAAAAAAAAAATGTATAGGAGGCTAATTGATACAGCACAGCTTGTTCAAAATAAACACACATAGAGAGAGAAGAAGAAGAAAAAAAAAAAACTCTCTCTCTCTCTCTCTCTCTCTCTCTCTCTTTTTTTTTTTTTTAATCAGATTGTGGACAGGAGATTCTGTTCAACATTGTTGCCTAGGGGGCAAGCTGGTGAACTAATCATCTCCAGATCCAATAGGTCACAGTCAATAATTAAAGCACTTGTTACAGGACTCTGTGAGGTGCAATACTGGAGCAAGTCAGGATGGGTATTTCCATAAATTCAAGAAAAGGTCCTTCTGCATGCTAATTTAAAATCTACTTCTTAGCTAATTCAGAACATTATGGCTCAAACAAATATATCACTTCACACCTAGTGTGCTGATAATATACTGAGGGCAGGAGGAGTGAAAATTTTACTTTCTTATTTCTTTACTTTTCTTTTCTTTTTAGCTTTTCCAATATCTAAGATGTTTGCTGGAGAAGAAACATAGACATTCTTCCAGCTTTATGGTCAGGGTGACAAAGGAAAGCATGAGTATGTCTGCATGCACTCAGTTCCAGATATCTAATATCTTCAAATCACAAGATAAGTTTAAAATACCACAGAAAAAAGTCCTTGCCAAAAAGATGAATCCCCCTATCCCAACAAGGGTGGTGCTGATTAATATTAGTAAAGTTGGACAAAGATGCTGAGAAATTTCAGGAAAGATTTATATGTATATATTAAGTCTCACATCTGTGGAGTACAATTTACTTGTGGAGTTGATTAAAACCAAAATGTTACCTCACAATAGTTTCAACAGCCAAGATGTGATCTTAGGACTTTATGTACCTTGTTACAGCAAAAGTTTGATTAGCCCTGTTTTATATATAGAAATTCTGAAGTACTAAGAAAGAAGAAGGTTCTACAAATTAAGTGACCTAAGTGTTCAATGTTGTTTTTGGTTTACTTCATGGGAAAAAATCCAGGCCAAACGTATGCTTCTAAAATCATTCTGAACAATTCTGAAAATATGTGATTTAAAGTTCTGAGATTTTGATCTTTGTTTTAATCATTATTTCAAAAATTGCAAACCCTTCATATTCTGAATATTCTTAAATTATTTTTCACTCATACTGAGTATTGAGTTGCATCTCAACTTAGTTGTTGAACTACTTTATAGCTGCTTTAAAAATATTAATCTCTTTAATGTATTTAAGGAAAGAAAATATTTGGGGGCCCTTTTTATTGATACTTGCATAAATAATTAAAAAAGAAGGTATGATAATGCTAGATGCAGTAGTTTTGCTCTAAAATATTGCTTTGCTCTAATTAACATCCTAAGGAATGGCTTAATTAAGATCTAAATATATAACCTTAATTCAAATGCAACTGAAACCAGAGAAGAGTAGCAATACAAAATCAAAAAGAAATAAATTAAGAATTACTGTACAATAACCATAGAGTAATCACTTCAGCTGAATATAAAATTCATTACCAACAAACTATTTTAAAATAAATGTATATATTTCTAAACCATGTATAAATCATCCTAGTAAAAATTAAAAAGCAACAAATAGAACTCAACTAAAAATAACATAATTATCATTGATAATTTAACAACATAAGCAGGAAGCATAAAATATTTTATAAAATCATGATTTTTATACAATTTTCATAAAATTTTAAAATTCTTAAAAGATTAATGTTTATTTCTGTAACTTGGTTCCATTTTGCAGAGCCCAAACAATAAAATTAGCCTTTTAAGTCTTCCGTTATTATAACTACTTTTTTGGTCCTCATTAGTTAAATGGGTGGTAAACCTTTTAGATGAACAATTTAGGATTTTTTATTTCATGTATTTTCTGCATCATAGATGGGACAAATATTTAAATATTATAAGAATTATTTAAAATATTACTTTAAATCAGAAAGTACTGTAAATACAAATATTAAGTTGTAACAGTATGGAAGACTCGAGAAAATATGTGTAAAATACTAAGCATCATGACAATGCACAGTTTCTATCAATGCTTTCTCATTTACCTCCCTTTAGTTTATCTCAGAACATATCAATGCCATTCATACTGAGTGGTAGACAGACAAACTATTGGTGATGTGCTCTGATAAAATACAAGTGAAGAGGATCATCTTCACTTTAAAAGTATCATCCATTCCATGATTTTGTATTTCTAGAAATTATTTTCCTGCAAGCCACTATAAATGAAACTGTTTAAAACGTGAAGGTTTCCCACTGCTGGACTGCCCTTTTCCACAGAATGGCTGCAAAATGAGACTCTCCTTCCAGCCTGTGACTTGTTCTCAATCCCTTCAGTGCTGACCAGGGCCAATAAGCTGCACATTATCCTCACCTGGAGCATTTCACAACTAAGTGATAACTAAAGTAACAGATGGGTCTTAAAGAATAGTGATTGACCATTAGAATACCTTTGTAAAGGAAATTACTAAATTACTCAATTTAAATAGCACAAGTCAAGTTATATACTTTAACTGAAAACTTACATATTTAGTTGACTTACTTTGAAATGTGAATACCTTAGTCAAATATTATATCACAATATTAAACATGCTTAATTCATCATTACAAGTCAATTTTTATTTGGTCAAGTATATATATACATAATATGCATATAGATACATTTTTACATATGGCTTATCTCTTACTTATCAATGCTTGTATAATGATGTCAATATACCCTAATTTTCTTTACATTTAGGTTTAATAATAGAATAAAACCAATGAATGCTTATCTTTTACTGCTTTACAATGAATTCTCTCTTTCAGTAAATGATAGTTTCTACATTTCAACTTAATTTTGTATCTGTAAGAAAGCATCAGTTTTGAAATCATTATTTTTTTTAGGTTAAAACATACTGAAGTATGCAACTGGCATTCATTTCATGGCACGAACTGCCTTTTGTTTATTCTTGGTTTTAAAACTGCTAAGACTCTCCAGCTGGAATGCCACAGGATCCCCTCCAATCTTGGTTATTTATTCCACACAGTATAAAACTTTGAGAAACAGCCCCTTCTCTCGCTGCTCCATGCCTTTCATATCCACTAATTTTTTACCTGATATTAAACATCATTTGCACCACCAAAGAAACAGGAACAATAAAACCGTTATAGAGATTATAATAACAAGCAAAGAGAGTTGGTTTGCCACACTTTATTTTTTTTTTATGCCATTGAACAAACAGATTTCTCATTAAGGGTCAAAATCAATGGAGCTGGTGGGAAAGTTGTAAATACTTCATTAATAAGATTAATTAGAGCTTTATGTTAGCTATTCCAGCCAATGATTCAGATGGCTATTGTTAACTGAATGCAAGGAAAAATCATTTTGTTGTCATTTTGTCAATATTGGAATGGAAATTTTAATAAAAGTAGCTAATTTTAATAATTTACTAATATTAATAACATTCAGCTTCTCTTAAGGGTTGGAGAAATAAAGATCTATATAGGAAAAAAAAGTTTCACATTCAAAGTATCAACCTTTTTTTATTGGAATGACAAAACAGAATATACTTCAAATCAAAGTCATTCACCTATTATAAAGGCTGACAGTGATCAATAACGGAATGAAAATATGTCAGCATTTTCCCTCAAAATTCCAATCCACCAAAATTCATAAACAACTAGTAATCCTTAACATTTAAGAGACTGGTAACGCTTTACTTGTCATAATGAAAAAGCAGATTACTTCCATATACTTTACAACTAACCACCCACTGTGTAAAAAGAAATTCCACTTCGTTAAATATAAGAGCAGATATTTTAATTGTCAGTAATAAATACTGTCATCCACAAATAGGCAATTTAAGCACCTTCTGTTTGTAGAAGGTACATAGTGTACATGGGTGATGACCCATGAAATTAAGATTATTCCCACTCCAAGGTAATGCGCAGGACTAACTGAAGAAGTGTTATATCCATATCATGAAAAAGGCTGCATTCTATTGTTAAAAGTTTAATGGCAGAAGCTAGTTTATTAGTAAGCAAAGAATTTAACTATACTGAAATTCACCAATGTTCTGGAGAGGATATTTTGCTTTACTGTTAAGAAAGTTATTTTGATCCATATTAAGATATGACCCATGCACCCACTAGCAGACTGCATATTAAGTAAAACATAAATGTGGGGTGTGTGTGTGTGTGTGTGTGTGTGTGTGTATACGTAAAACTCCACTATATGGTGTTTCTGACATGAAGGAGAGCTTTTAGCAACAAACTGTTACCACAGACTGTGAAACCGAACGACCTCCTTAGTAACTGCCTGAAGACCCCACACAGCACCTTAGCAACAGGGCAGGAGACACAGAGACTTTACCTTTCTGCATGGCAAAAAAAAAAAAAAAAAGCTGTTGCTAAGCAAAAATATAGAACACTGTAACTTGGTGTTTGAGAACCACTTCACAAGTTTCACGATTTAATCGGCCCAGTTGACTTTAATATAGACACACAAACTCCAGGAGAAGCCAACACAAACCTCTGAGACTAAGCCTGTACTATCTATACATCTCCTTTCACGAATAAGCAGTTACCCCTTCCTGTAACCTCTAGATCAATGGAGAGGAGCTGTTTCTTCCTTTTGACCTCTCATCCTGCTTTTTCACTTTATTTTGCCTTCCACCCATGTCATTGGTCGCTCTCTCAAAAAGACTACTTATTAAACCCCAAAGTCTCTAGAGGATTGTAATCTCAGCTCTGCAAAGACCTGGGAGCTGATGGAAACTCGGCACACCTGCTTAGGGTGGCCGGCTCCAGACTCCTGCCCCTCTGGGATCCTTCTCTGCGCAGCACTTACCTGCGGCTCCGCGGGCTCTGGGGATTTCACCAGGTGCTTCTCCTTGTATAGAGACCAGAGACCGATATTGGGCAGGAAAATTAAAGCCACCATGAATAACAAAGTCATCTGCAGAAATCTCTTCTGTTTCCTCTTCATCGCAAATGGTAACAGAGAAGAAAAGTTACAGGAGATGGTTCCCTGCCCGACTCTCGTTTGAATCCAAAGCACCAGAAACTGAGGAGAAGCTAAAAACTTTTTGCTGCGTGCTCAGCACCAAGGTGCACGACTGAAGGGGAGTTAGGCATCGGCAGAAGCAACGCAAAGTTAGTTTCCCCCCAGAAAACTATGACGAAGGCATTAGCTATTGGCTCAGAAATCAATGACTCCACTGAGGAAATCATTAAGTCTATCGACCTCCAGTAAAAAGCCACGGAGTAAATATGATCCTTCCAAAGACTAATCGTAAGTTATGAAAAAGTCAATAGCATGCTGGATACTTAAGAAAACGGGAGGTTTGGAGTTTCCCCCTCTGCGTGGGAGGGCTGGGCTGCGGAGAGGGCGGGCAGGAGGTCTGCGTGGGGAGCGGCTCGGCCCTAGCAAGTGGCAGGAAGGAAAGAGCTCGCTCTCGACCCCAGCACATCACCTTTCTCGTCTTCCCAGGACGTCTCCTCCTGCGCTCGCCCTGGAAGAAGCCACCTAAACTCAAGTTCAAGTCCTTCGGTGGCCAGCGCGCCGGCGGGCTCCCGGCGGTCCGGGAGACACGGTGTCCCGGGCAGAAGTGCTATTTGGAGCGAGGTCCGAGAACTCCCGGGCGCTCACGCGCCGCGCCGCCCCTCGTCGGCCGGCAGCAGCTTGGCGACCCAGGGGCCCGGGGTCAGGAGGCTCCGGAGGTCGGCGTAGGCGCCGCGCCGTCTGTGCTCGCGCGGCGCCCGGGCTGCGGTCCTCCGCCAAGTGCGGGCCCTGCCCATCAATCGCTCCCCTTCCTCAGCAACGCTCTCACGCCCGGGCGCTCCTGTTAGCATCCTCTCCCCGCGACGGAACGAGCCCAGAGGAGCATCGCCGCGCTTGGAGGGCGAAGCTCTCACGCTCCCCGCGCCGAGGAGGGAGGGTGGCGCCCGAGCCGAGCGGGGCTCTCGCGGCGCGCGCGCGGAGGGCGAGGAGGCAGAGGCGCGCGCTGCTCCCGCCGCCGGCGCCTGGAGCCCGCCTGCGCGGGGACGAGGCCGTGCCGGCCACGTGCGGCAGCCCGGGCGGGCGGGGAGGGCAGTCCCCCGCCGCCAGCTCCCATATAAGCTCGCCGTGACGCGAAAAAGCGGAGCAGGGCGACGCCGCCGCCGGACCCGGACTCCCGCTTCTCGCCTGCGAGGTCTGCTCTCTCCACCCCGGCCGTTCGCGCGCGCTCGGACCCCTCGCGAGGCCGGCGCCCCAGCTCGCCTCGCGCCAAGGGCGCCAGACCGGAGACGCGGGGCTCGGGGGGCCGGCGGGGCGCGGGGTTCCCGCGGGCTCCTCAGTGGGGCCGGCGGGCGCGGAGGCGAACCCAGCCCGGCGATCCTGCCCCGGGGGACCCAGGCCGCCCGACCAGGTGCGCGGCGAACCCGGGGGAGGGCCGGGACCGCGACGCGAGGCCGGGCGGAGGCTGCGGCCCTCGGCCTCGGCTTCGGGAGCTACACCGTGGAGCCCCGGCGGCTTACCTGGGTCGGCCCGCGCCTCGGCCGGGTGAGGTCGCAGTGCCGCCGCCTCCGCCGCCCCGCGTGTCCGCGCTCAGCGCTCGGGGTCGCGGCGGGGCCACCTGTCCCTTTGCCCTCGCAGGCACCCCCCGTGGTCCCCAGGCCGAGTTGGGGTCGAGCCTGGTCTCGGCGGGAAGGCTTCCCCTTCTCCCTGGCGCCGGCACGCGCCACCAGCCCTGACCGCACACGCACGAACCTGTGGCCGCGTCTCCAAGGGACCTGCGTGCCTGGCACGGAGTGGGGGCCCTCCCGGGATCCGGGGCTCCTAACTCCTGGAGGAAGGGGGACTTGCAAGAGGCGACAGACAGACACGCAGCTCCCGCTGTGTCAGCCTGCCTAGAACAGGAAGGAGCGCCACGGTCACCTCTTTGTTACAACTGGAGGTGATGCCCACAAGCTTGGGAGGATAGGACGGCGGGTCCAGGAGGGTCCTTTCTCCCTCTCTCCTTTCCGTCCTCTCCGTTCCCACTCCCGCTCCAGGGCCCCTCCCCTCCCTCTGCTGCCCGCTTCTCTCTCTCTCTCTCCTCTCTCACCTGATGAAGACATAGACGTGCATGAGTGTGAAGACACTTGCTTTCAGCTCCTTGCGTTATAATTTTAAAATCTATCTGAACAGTACATGCTGACTGACTAGATGAGTAAAGCTAGGTGCTGGAGTATTTGCTTCTGTGAATTACTTTCATTTCAAGAGTATGTAAACATATTCAATAAATGATGTCTGAATATGTCATTTAGGTAAAGACCAGTTACCGTTTCATTTTACAGAAGTGCAACTTTGGAATCTGGAGAGGACGGGACATAATTCTTCACCACACACACGACACACACTCATACACATACACATTCACACTCGCTTTCTTCTATACCCTGCATAATTTTCTAACGTCCTTTTTGGCTCTTAGCAAGTGCCATTCTGAAGCATAGAAATATGAATTCTGGGAAGCAACAAAACAAGGAGAGGTTTGCTGGGATTGACGGATCCTGAAGGAAAAGATTTTGGAAAACTTTTAATATTTAAATATATAATATGTTCTGTCTTGTACATAGTGTTATTAACAAAAAGTTTAAAAAAATCTCAAAGATACCTTTGACATTAAAAAAATTTAAAATCCTTCGTATTTTAAATAATGCCAGTTTCTTTGTGCCTTAAAAAAAATAAACAAGTCCTGACCACAAATAGACATATCATCATTCTGTTTTCTAAATCCAGGATTCTGACTTCAACCATGCCTCATTATTGTTATTCAAGTGAATTGTCCTGCAAACAGTACTTACTCTGGGAGCCATGGTTAGTCACAGTGAATGGGTGTACCTGTTATTCTCTACATGAAGTACATGCAGAGCCCATAGGATTATTATGCTTTTACAGCATAGCTCTAGGCTATCAGTTCCCACCCTCCATTTTACTTATTCATTACTTACTTACTTAATTATCATCTCTTTCACAATTCCACATGTAAATTTCTAACAGATGACAATGTTCCTAACTAAAATTGGTATTTATTTTAGCTTGTTACAAACAAACAAAAAAACTTTATGTGACTCTGAATTCCTTTGTTCAGATAATCCAGGTTAAATATATATATATACAGATGTAATTTAATTGGTCATTAATATTAATCTAATCAAATTCCCTGTCTTTAAATTCCTCTTTATATCCAAAGACACCCCCTTAGAACTCTTTTGGTCCTTCATTCTGTTATGACTCAATCTGGAACCTCAGGTAATCAGAGCCCCATGTGCCCAGCACTGTGTGAATACTACTGGAACACATGAGGAAAAAATAAAACAATACCTGGGACCTTGAATAACTTACATTCTAGTTGAAAATACAACATAAAGGCAACTGGAGAAATACAGAAGCTCAGCTGTTTGTGTTAACCTTCTGTTGAGCAAAGTTCTGCTTTAGAAGAGGCAGAACATTGCTTCCTTTTAAGCTCTGCTCTAAAATTTGGTGACTTAAAACAACTATAATACTCAGGATTCCATGCATTTGGCTAGGCTCCACTGTGTGGTTCTGCTTTCTCAGATGTGAATGTGGGCTGGAGCTGGGTTTGACCCCTACCTGACCAGCAGATCACCTGGGATGCTATGGTTGGAACTGAACTTGAAAGAGAAACATTTGCTCATCATTTTGCCATATTAATATTTACCCTCCTAATTTACTAGTTTAAAGCTTTATATCTGAAACTGGTAAGTCTGGTGAAAGTCAATTGTTTAAAAAACCAAAAAAATTGTCACCAACAGTCTCCTGGGGTTGTGTTCTTACCTGAACTCTACAGAGTCACAAAGTAATAAGCTTTATTAATAAATAAAATAACAAATGTTACAATGCTGGAAGAGAAGATTAAAAAGTAATTGATTTTTAAGATTATACTATGGTACATTATGTACATTTTAAAATAGTTATATTGAAATTTATCAGTTAAATGGTTTATACTTAGTTTTACCTTCTATCTTAATATGGTAGGATTTACTTTTATTTAGATTTAACTTTTCCAAGTTTTTATCAGAATCACAGATACTAGAGCATAAAGGTAATATATCTAGAATTGGAAATATATTCTCTTCTTCTTTAATCCAATCAAAATACCTGGAGTATAAAAATGCTTAAATTGTTCCCTCTGAATAAATAGGGTACTTTATTATAAGTATACCTTTAGCTAAGTTGTTTTTTGCAGGGGAGAGGGTGATCTTCCAGTGAAAATTGGGAATGATTATATTAATAATAGTTATAATAAAAGTAAGTTTAAGTTATGTTATTCATTTTTGTGTCATTAAATTAAGACACAGGTAAATAGGAATCTTCTTCAATCAATTTTTCTGAAATTACGTTTGCCACTACACAATAAAGAGAAATAAGAGCCAAGTATAATTTTAAAATGTGATATTTCCCTCTCACTACATCACTGAAATTCTTCAGCAAAAAACCCAAGTCAATTTCTATATTTCTGCAAATGTTGCTGGGTAGAAAGAAGATACAAACCTGAACATTCTCACAAAATTTTCAGTACTACAAAGCACTTTAAAGTGTTTGCAATTAAGTGTGGTGCAAATTAAAAAGTGACAAATGCTAACTAAAAGAAAAAGGTTATTTCTTCTTGGCCTAAATATTTTCAAACTAGAGAAATTCTTCACTTTGTGGCATTTAAGTTCTTAGTCAGCAAGTCTACCTCTAAATATCTTTATTCCTCTACTAACAGAATATATCTTTACTCAACTATATTTTCTTTCCCTGTACATTTAATTCCCTGATAGCTCAGACAGTCAAGAATCTACCTGCAATGCAGGAGACCAGGGTTCAACCCTGGGGTGGGAAGATCACCTGGAGAAGGAAATGGCAACACACTCTAATATTCTTGCCTGGGAAATCCCATGGACAGAGGAGCCTGGAGGGCTACAATCCATGGGGTCACAAAGAGTCAGACAAGACTGAGTCAGCACTCACAAGTGCTCTAAAATATTCTGTGTTTTGATGAAAATACTATGAAGTTTAGCCTAACTAAAGTATCAGAAACAGACTTGATTTGGGAGGATTGCTCTTCTTAATCTTGGGAAGTAGACTGTTGAATTAGATGCAGCTCTTTTTGTGATTTACTAAGAAAACAGAAATATTATTAAAAAGATTAGCTCATGAATGAGATCCCATTCTCAGTAGGCTTATGTGGATTCTCTTTTGCCTATATGAATGAAACTTTAGAAAAATTAGAAAATTTTAGAAAAAAATCTTGATATTTCAGACAACATCTGAGCTCAGTATACCAAAGCAAAAAATTGAGTATTTTATATAAACAGATTTTTAACCTTCTGTAAAATAGTTATAATTCTGATTAAAAATCCTAGGTTATATTCTTTTTTAAAATAATATTTTCTCTTTATAATATGATTAAGTAAGCTTTCAAATAAATATTTCCCATTCCGTAATGAGAACTTCAAAAGTAGTTTCAGGAAAGAAACTTGGAAACTTTGTGAAACAGGAATCATAAATGTTTACATCTGTCAATCAAATAGATAAATCAATAGAAATATATACAGGTAAATGGATATTTTGATAATAAGGATTTAAAAACTACTAGTTTTTTTGACCAAGGTTTCATTGAGAATTGCATGCAAGGATTCAAAGACTGAATCTGTCCATTGCAATTCATGAAAAATATCAAAATAGCAGCACTATGTCAAACTGCTAAGGAGGAGAATGCAAATAGATGTGAAAACCTGTACTCACTATACACTGAGACATGCCCCCTTTAGACCTAGTCAGTAGCAGAACTCATCAAGATAAAATAAGAATATTTTTCACTAATCAGTTTTCTCTAATACCTAAAGTGAAAGTGTTAGTCGCTCAGTTGTGTTTGGCTCTTTGTTACTCCATAGACTGTAGCCCACCAGGTCCCTCTGTCCATGGGATTCTCCAGGTGAGAATACTGGAGTGAGTAGCTATTCCCTTCTCCAGGGGATCTTCCCAACACAGGTATCGAACCCAGGTCTCCTGCATTACAGGCAGATTCTTTACCGTCTGAGCCACTAGGGAAACCCTCTAATACCTAAACTTTAAACTAATTAATTTTTAAATAAAATATCCATCCTTTTGTCTTCTTTCTGAATTGAAAATACTTATTTAAAAATATTAAATCTGCATATATGTTTGCAAACATTTGTACAATTTTAACAGTACAGATCCAAATTCTCTTTGGTACTTGAAAATATGGTGCATTTCTAAAACAGTGGCTACTTTTCTATCCTAATCATCCAGGAAATCAAAGCCGATAAAATATTTTATCCCTCAGTTCAGTTCAGTTCAGCCGCTCAGTCCTGTCCGACTCTTTGCGACCCCATGAACTGCAGCATGCCAGGCCTCCCTGTCCATCACCAACTCCTGGAGTTCACTCAGACTCGTGTCCATCGAGTCAGTGATGCCATTCAGGCATCTCATCCTCTGTCGTCCCCTTCTCCTCCTGCCCCCAATCCCTCCCAGCATCAGAGTCTTTTCCAATGAGTCAACTCTTCGCATGAGGTGGCCAAAGTACTGGAGTTTCAGCTTTAGCATCATTCTTTCCAAAGAAATCCCAGGGTTGATCTCCTTCAGAACATGCTGTAAATGCTCGACACATAGTTTTTGAATGAACAAATATGTAAATAAATGTATATCTAAATATTATCGCTTTTTTTAGCGCCATCTGCTCGCGGCGCCGCCTCCTGCTCCTCCCGCCGCCGCCTCCTGCTCCTCCCGCCGCCGCCCTGAGTCACTGCCTGCGCAGCTCGGGCCGCTCGGCTCCCCGCGCTCGCCACCGATACTTGGCATTTGTACAACATGGCAGACATCGACAACAAAGAACAGTCTGAACTTGATCAAGATTTGGATGATGTTGAAGAAGTAGAAGAAGAAGAAACTGGTGAAGAAACAAAAATCAAAGCGCGTCAGCTGACTGTTCAGATGATGCAAAATCCTCAGATTCTTGCAGCCCTTCAAGAAAGACTTGATGGTCTGGTAGAAACACCAACAGGATACATTGAAAGCTTGCCTAGGGTAGTTAAAAGACGAGTGAATGCTCTCAAAAACCTTCAAGTTAAATGTGCACAGATAGAAGCCAAATTCTATGAGGAAGTTCATGATCTTGAAAGAAAGTATGCTGTTCTTTATCAGCCTCTGTTTGATAAGCGATTTGAGATCATTAATGCCATTTATGAACCTACAGAAGAAGAATGTGAATGGAAACCAGATGAGGAAGATGAAATTTCGGAGGAGCTAAAAGAAAAGGCCAAGATTGAAGATGAGAAAAAGGATGAAGAAAAAGAAGATCCCAAGGGAATTCCTGAGTTTTGGCTGACCGTTTTTAAGAATGTTGACTTGCTCAGTGATATGGTTCAGGAACATGATGAGCCTATTCTGAAGCACTTGAAAGATATTAAAGTGAAGTTCTCAGATGCTGGTCAACCTATGAGTTTTGTCTTAGAATTTCACTTTGAACCCAATGAATATTTCACAAATGAAGTGTTGACAAAGACATATAGGATGAGATCAGAACCAGATGATTCTGATCCCTTTTCTTTTGATGGACCAGAAATTATGGGTTGTACAGGGTGCCAGATAGATTGGAAAAAAGGGAAGAATGTCACTTTGAAAACGATTAAGAAGAAGCAAAAACACAAGGGACGTGGGACAGTTCGTACTGTGACCAAAACAGTTTCTAATGACTCTTTCTTTAATTTTTTTGCCCCTCCTGAAGTTCCTGAGAGTGGAGATCTGGATGATGATTCTGAAGCTATCCTCGCTGCAGACTTTGAAATTGGTCACTTTTTACGTGAGCGTATGATCCCAGGATCGGTGTTATACTTTACTGGAGAAGCTATTGAAGACGATGATGATAATTATGATGAAGAAGGTGAAGAAGCGGATGAGGAAGGGGAAGAAGAAGGAGATGAGGAAAATGATCCAGACTAGGACCCAAAGAAGGATCAAAACCCAGCAGAGTGCAAGCAGCAGTGAAGCAGGATGTATGAGGCCCTGAGGATAACCTGCACTGATCTGCCTTCTGCTTCCATGGAAAGGATGAATTTACACCATTTGACAAGCCTATTTCAAGTTTTTTGTTTGTTTGTTTGCTCATTTTTGTTTTTGCATCCTAAAATAAAAATGTCATATAATTTTAGTTCTCAAAAGATGATGTCTTAACTTTGTACTAATTCAGGTAGAAGCAGAGGCCTAGCATAAATTATGTACCCAGTTTACCATATTACTGAAGAAAAAGGGGCCAGATTTGGAAGCGGTACTATTACATCTACTAATGAGAAAGTATTAAAAAAAAAAAAAAAAGACAGTTCTTAAATGATTTAATGGTTTTCGTAGAAAAAGTGAAAGGTTAAATTTCATTTCCTTTGGTCATAACTAGACTGAAGGCCCCAAGCCTCTACAGTTAATTCCGATTCTTATTGCTTAACGTGTGTCATTTATTTACCCTTGCCTATTGTTTTACTGTGTATTAAAATGGGTAGTACTGTTGACTTAAAAAAATAAATAAATAAATAAATAAATATTATCATTGCCTGTGGAGAATTCATTTCAGTCGATCAGTAGTGTCTGATTCTTTGTGACCCCATGGACTGTAGCACACCAGGCATAATTATGTTGAAAATTCCTCAAATATTTCGTACCTAAAATACGATCCTACAGCTTGCACCAAAACTATATACTCAAATAGCTTGTCAAAGTCTTGCTAAACGACTTACAATGTCACTATGACCCGCGTCCTGTATACCAACCACATCCTATACAATTCAACTGCAAAATTGCTCATTGTATTGAAATAACATCAATCTCCCTGGACAGTAGCCCCCTTCTATGCCTAGTATCCACCCAGTATACATCCAATCCCTTTTCCACATGACAGTATTTTCCTCACTTGATGATATTGTGTTTAGTAAAGCTCATCCATAGAGCCTATAATGTACTTGGTAACATTTTCAATATCTTTTAATCTTGATTGAGAGTAAACGTATTAGCTTATTTTTATAAATATGTAAAAATAATTTTCATAAAGTAAATAAATTTATCTTCAGGTACATAATATGTAATCTTTAATTGGGTGGAAGCTTCATTCTCAGCCCAATTTTCTTTCTTTCATCCCTTATGAATGCAGTTTCCTGGAATATTTCCTACTAAATCTCCCATGACCAAGATACAGTATCCAAATCTACTTTTAACTGTGATATTTTCTCAACTCAGAATGTGCAGAATCAGTAATTCTATATTCTTCTGTAATATTCTACAGCAGTGGTGATATTTTCTTCAGATTATAAGCATATATTAAGTAGTATTATAAAATCACTTTGAAGATATTTTCTAAAAATGACTTAAGGACTTTTCATGGTCCCTGTTTAATTAACACTGGTAACATACTTTGTAGAAAGTATTACTTAGGGAGGAATAAAAACAATATATTCAACAGCTATAATGGCTGCTTTTAATGTCAAAACATTGAAATAAAATCCCCATAATATTATGTCTATAGTATTAAAACCTCATATATTACCATTAAATCAGCAGTTAAATGACCACCTTTTTTCCCAATATTCATTTGGATAATTTGGCAAAAGATGAACTAGGAAAGGACAGTCTTAATGGTTAAAATGAAAGTGTGAATTCAGATTTACAGAGAATGGAAGTAACATCAAATAGAAAATGATAATATTCTGACTCCCTGATTTTGGATGTCCGTCTAACTTGACTTTTTGCTTGCTAAGATCTGTCTTGTCAAGATAATGCCCCTCTGTCCATCACTCACCTATCATATTATAGGGTGGACTTAAGGAAATAAGTGAATAAACCAGGCATCCAAAGATGTCTGGAGAAAAGGACTTTGTACTGATGGAAAAGGGACAAGAGTGTTGTACATCTTCCCCCTTGTTGCCCTCACTCCAGGTACAGTGTGGCTGAGGCTGTGTTCCTCAGCTTCTCTCCTCACTGCTTCACAGTTAGATTCAGGAGTTTTTGTGTGGCTATTTTCTGAGATAAAAATTTGACTCTCAAAAAATTCCAAATATTCACGAACTAAAAAAGATGCATTTGTATACAGCAAAAATTTGTTATAATTTTTATTTGAATACATCCTTATTTCAACATCCTCAGTTTTCCTAGAAGAGTGCTACATTAATTTCAAAATATGCTGTATAAAAGAGAAAAAGATTTATAAATTAAACTTCATCCCTTAGGTCTATCAAGACCCCACAGATAAGGTAGGAGATTCATGTGTGATCCCTTTTTTTAAATAACTAAGGGCGTCTAACTATTTTAAGTAAAGTTTTACTTCACTCAATTTTCATATAATTCTTAGGCTTCTTCTGAGTGTAAGGCAGCCTTTTAGGTAAGTTTCATACAATAATAAACAAAATAACATTTTCTGTTGTCATAGATTTTACATTCTAATGTGGGGAGAAAAAATAAACTAAAAAACTAGATTTTAAAAATAGATTCAACTAGAGATTATCATGGAAAGTGAAGAAAGTCAAAGACAAATACCATATGATATCACTTACGTGTGGAATCTCAGATATGACAGAAATGAACCTATCTATGAAACAGAAATAAAATCTGGGACATAGAGAATATACCTGTGGTTGCCAAGAGGGAGCAAGGTGGGAGAAGGTAAGAGTGGGAGTTTGGGATTAGCTGATGCAAATTGGTACAGAATAGATGAACAACAAGGGCCTGCTATAGAGCACAGGGAACTAGATCTGATATCCTGTGACAAACCATGCTGCTGCAGCTGCTTAGCTGCTTCAGTTGTGTTTGACTGTGTGAGTCCATGGATTGCATGCAGCCCACCAGACTCTTCTACCCACGGGAATTCTCCAGGTGAGAATACTGGAGTCGGTTGCCATTTACTTCTTGAAGGGATCTTCCTGACCCAGGGATTGAACCTGGGTCTTCTGCACTGCAGGCAAATTCTTTACCACTGAGTCACCAGGGAAGCTAGTGACAAACTATAATGGAAAAGAATATGAAAAAGCTGTAATTACTGCTGTATAGCAAAGGGACTCAACTATCTATCTATCTACATTTACATACCTATATATAGATAGCCGAAATCTGTTTATCTATCTATCTAAATAGATAGAAAGCTGAGTCCTTTTGCTGTACAGCAGAAATTAGTACATCATAGTCCAATTTCAAACAATAAAAATAAATTTTCAAAAATAAGCAGAAGAACTGAATACACATTTTCCCAAAGAGGAAATGCAGGTGGCTAACAGGACATGAAAAGACATTCAACATCACTAATTATCAGGGAAATGCAATTCAAAACCAGAATGAAATATTATCTTTCATCTGTCAGAATGGCCATCATCAAAAAGAACACAAATAACAAGTGTTGGTGAGGATGCGGAGAAAAGGGAAATTGTTGGTAGAAATGTACATTGGTGCAGTATATGGATGTTACCCACATATATATCCAAGATACAACTGTAAAATCTTATGAAAAAAACCTGAATGGATGTTTCCTGCTTAAGAAAAAATGAAATTTTGCCATTTTAAGCATGAGTGGACTTGGAAGGCATGATGCTAAGTGAAATAACTCAGACAGAAGAGACATAGGATAAAATTTATATAAGAAATCTAAAAAATGCAACAAGGCCTTCCCTGAGACCTCAGTTGCTAAAGAATCCACCTGCAATGCAGGAGACCCCAATTTGATTCCTGGGTTGGGAAGATTTGCTGGAGAAGTTAGGCTACCCACTAGTCTAAATAGTGTGAGCCACTATATTTTGCACCTGTAACTTGTATCATACCACGGCACATTTACAATATTTCAGTACAAAACACCATATATCATAAAGTGCATGGCGTAGTAGAAGGTTGACTAGTACGGTAAAGGGAACAAGTACAGGAGGGAACAGAGAAGGGAGGTCAGAGTAAAACATTCATAAGCTGAGCTGTAAGGCACGGACGTCTCTGTCTAGAAGATGGCAGCTAGGCAGCCTTGAAGGAGAAGTGGTCAGAAGCAACAAATGTAGCAAAGAGCATCTCAAGCAAATGGCACAGAAAATAAAAATGTCTGGAGGAGGGATGGTGCCTGATATGCCACCTGGAAATAACATTGCAATTACTTTTTCATTAGATAAGCTCTTGGGTTGGACAAAAAGTTCGTCCCTGTTTTTCTCTTAAGAGCTTACAGAACACTGAAAGTACATTTGACCAACCTAATATGCCTTCCTTCTCCCACAAATAAACAAACAATTTCTAAACAAATGCAATAAACAAATACTTTATTTTTAATTGCTTGTTTTCTGTTCATTAGTAACTGTGGCATCGTAGGATACTGACATTTATTTTTCCCCTCTGGCGAAAAGCAATTTCTTGCTGTGGATACTTATATATTTATGCATATTTATATGTACATATATTTATATCATTTACTTTATATATTTATATGTATATACACAAATATATAGGCCTTCCTTGGTGGCTCATATGGCAAAGGAGATGCAATAAAGGAGACATGGGTTTTGATCCCTGGGTAGGGAAGATCCTCTGGAGGAAGAAATGGCAACCCACTCCAGTATTTTTGCCTGGGAAATCCCATGAACACAGAAGCCTGGTGGGCTTCAGCTCACTGGGTTGAAAAGATCTGGACACAACTCAGCATTTAACATGCACAAACACACACACACACACACACACACGCATATCTGTGTATGTAAAGACTTGTTCTTATACACATGCAGGTGGGAAATAATGTGTGAAACCCATTTTTCTCAATGTTCTTCTCAAAGTAATCAATAGCCAAAGCTTCTGAAGGTGTTATAAAGATGGATAAAGATGATAATAGTGGCAAACCTTTTTCAAGAGCTGGCTATGCATCAGGCATTTTCTAAATGATTTACACAATTTTTGAACAACTATCCTCATTTCAGTGATAGGAAACTGAGGCATTATATACTAAATAATGTAGAAAGTTGCACACAAATATCTGAGAAAATAGTGTTATTGTCCATCTGCTAATGTAATTCATATTATTCTTTCAAATCACAAAGCATTTTACCTAAGTAGACCCGTGTGCGTACATCCATGTACAGTTTGGGAACGTTAAGAGAATAGGTTTCCACTGTTTGGTTGGTGTTTAGTCGTCTAGTCCTGTCCAGCTCTTCATGATCCCTTCAACTATAGTCAAGCAGCTCCTCTGTCCATGGGGTTTTCCAGACAGAAATACTGGAATGGGTTGCCATTTTCACCTCCACCAGGGATCTTCTTGACCCAGGAATTGGACTCACATCTCCTGCACCGAAGGCAGATTCTTTACCACTGAACCTTTGGGACTGGTCTAAGATCCACTATGAACACGCTGCAGGTCTCCATTGCTACCCTGGGGCAGACATCACTAATAGATAACTGTACTCTTACTGGGTCATTCTGGAAACAATTAACTCAGTGCTCCAGGCAAGCCTGACTGTAGAATGGAGGCAGCAGTTTCAATGGAAGCTATCTGCTGTCCTGCAAGTAGGCAACAGTGAGCCATCTAAAAGCATCTAAGAAGGAACTGACATATATGATAGGGTATTTTGGAGAATTCCAGTGTCAGCAGATGGAGCATGGCTTGCTTTATGAAAACTGAAAATAAGGATAGCAAACCAGAGGCTAATGAACATTTCAGTTATAAGATAATGATTCCCTAGAGTAAGAGGTCAGGCTTCCCAGGTGGCTAAGTAGTAAAGAACCCCCCTGCCAATGCAGGAAATTCAGGAGATGCAGGTTTGATCCCTGGGGTGCAAAGATCTCTGGAGGAGGAAATGGCAACCCAGTCCAGTATCCTTGCCTGGGAAATCCTATGGACAGAAGAGCCTGGCTGGCTACAGTCCAAGGAGTTGCAAAGAGACAGATGCCACTCAGCAGACATGGAGGGTAAGACGTTAGCATTGGGAAGTGGAAAGAGGGGCCAGAGAAAGGGCAAGCTGTAAAAGAGAAGTTGAGATTTGGTAACAACTGTGTGCTGTGGAGAATCCCAAGTATGGCGGAGCCTGGTGGGCTGCCGTCTAGGGGGCCGCAGAGTCAGACACGACTGAAGAGACTTAGCAGCAGCCGCAGCAGCAGTGTGTTGTGGAGGGAGGGGTGCTGAGTGAAAAGTCCTTGCTTTATCCTTCCAGCCGACCCTCAGCTTTGCACCCACAGTACACAAGTCCCACACTGCAGCTCAGTCAGTTTCATCCTTAGGGAAGAGGGATTCAACAAACAAAAATCATTTTTTATAGTAAATGCACTGCTTAGAATGGGAAAAAAATTAAATTTCTACTATCTAGGGAGCAAGCCCATTTGTATTTTAATTTTAGAGCCTGGCATGATGGACAATGAGATGTCAGAATGAGGAATGCAATGCTAGGACCAGGGTTTCATAAAATGAGAGAAATCTAAACGAGCAAGTCAGTTTGCAGAAACCTCCCTTTTCTGTGACTAAATACATACATTCTGAATTTAAAAAAGAAAAACATTGTGCTATGTTTCTCAATAAATACTCTCATAATCCATGGGGTCGCAAAGACTTGGACACAATTGAGCAATGAACACTCACTTTTCTCACTAATAATTTTTCAGAATAGAATCAAATATCAGTTTTTAATTCAACCATTAATACCCTTCAGCTCTCATTTGTTCAGCACACACACAAAAATAAACTCAGCTATATGTCCATAAAAAGAGGCAAAAAACTAAATATTATGTATCCGTATTTTTATAGTACCAGGGACAATTCATGGAGATAAATGTTGAACTAAGATTCGGTAGAACCAGGTGAGCTTGGCTGAATTGAATATGCAAAGTGGCAAGAACACTGGAGGGCTTCCGCAGTGACTCAGAAGATAAAGAACCTGCATGCCAATGCAGGGGAAATGGGTGCTATCCCTGGGTCAGAAAGATCCCTGGAGGAGGGCATGGCAGCCCACTCCAAAATTCTTGGCTGGAGAATCCCATGAACAGAGGAGTTGGTGGGCTATAGTCCCACAGGGTCACAGAGTGGAACATGACTGAGCAACTAACATTCAGTTCAGTTGAGTTCAGTTCAGTCGCTCAGTCATGTCTGACTCTTTGCCACCCCATGGACTGCAGCATGCCAGGTCTCCCTGTCCATCACCAATAAGCCCAGAGCTTATTCAAATTCATGTCCATTGAGTCAGTGATGCCATCCAACCATCTCATCCTCTGTCGTCCCCTTCTCCTCCCACCTTCAATCTTACCCAGAATCAGGGTCTTTTCCATGAGTCGGTTCTTCACATCAGGTGGCCAAAGTATTGGAGTTTCAGCTTCAGCATTAGTCCTTCCGATGAATATTCAGAACTGATTTCCTTTTGGATAGACTGGTTGGATCTCCTCGCAGTCCAAGGGACTCTCAAGAGTCTTCTCCAACACCACAGTTCAAAAGCATCAATTCTTCAGCACTCAGCTTTCTTCACAGTCCAACTCCCAACTCTCACATCCATATATGACTACTGGAAAAAACATAGCCTTGACTAGATGAAACTTTATTGGCAAAGAAATATCTCTGCTTTTTAATACGCTGTCTAAGTTGGTATACCTTTCTTCCAAGAGCAAGTGTCTTAATTTCATGGCTGCAGTCACCATTTGTGGTGATTTTGGAGACATCCCCCTCTCAAAAAAATAGTTTATCACTGTTTCCACTGTTTCCCCATCTATTTTCCATGAAGTGATGGGACCAGATGCCATGATCTCAGTTTTCTGAATGTTGAGCTTTAAGCCAACTTTCTCAGTCTCCTCTTACTTCCATCAAGAGGCTTTTTAGCTCCTCTTCACTTTCTGCCATAAGGGTGGTTTCATCTGTATATCTGAGGTTTTTGATATTTCTCCTGGCAATCTTGATTCCAGCTTGTGCTTCTTCCAGCCAGGTGTTTCTCATGATGTACTCTGCATATAAATTAAATAAGCAGGGTGACAATATACAGCCTTGACATACTCCTTTTCCTATTTGGAACCAGTATGTTGTTCCATGTCCAGTTCTAACTGTTGCTTCCTAACCTGCATACAGGTTTCTCAAGAGGCAAGTCAGGTGGTCTGGTATTCCCATCTCTTTCAGAATTTTTCACAGACTAATGTGCTTCACACAGTCAAAGGCTCTGGCATAGTCAATAAAGCAGAAATAGATGTTTTCTGGAACTCTCTGCTTTTTCCATGATCCAGCGGATGTTGGCAATTTGATCTCTGGTTCCTCTGCTTTTTCTTAAACCAGCTTGAACATCTGGAAGTTCATGGTTTATGAATTGCTGAAGCCTGGCTTGGAGAATTTTGAGCATTCCTATAAAAGCATGTGGGATGAGTGCAATTGTGCAGTAGTTTGAGCATTCTTTGGCATTGCCTTTCTTTGGAATTGGAATGAAAACTGATCTTTTCCAGTCCTGTGGCCACTGCTGAGTTTTCCAAATTTGCTGGCATATTGAGTGCAGCACTTTCACAACATCATCTTTCAGGATTTGAAATAGCTCAACTGGAATTCCATCACCTCCACTAACTTTGTTCCTAGTGATGCTTTCTAAGGCCCACTTGACTTCACATTCCAGGATATCTGGCTCTAGGTGAGTGATCATACCATCGTGATTATCTGGGTCCTGAAGATCTTTTTTACAGTTCTTCTGTGTATTCTTGCCACCTCTTCTTAATATCTTCTGCTTCTGTTAGGTCCATACCGTTTCTATCCTTTATCGAGCCCATCTTTGTATGAAATGTTCCCTTGGTATCTCTAATTTTCTTGAAGAGATCTCTAGTCTATCCCATTCTGTTGTTTTCCTCTATTTCTTTGCATTGATCACTGTGGAAGGCTTTCTAATATCTTCTTGCTATTCTTCGTATCTTTGTATTCAGATGCTTAAAGCTTTCCTTTTCTCCTTTGCTTTTCACTTCTCTTCTTTTCACAGCTATTTGTAAGGCTTCCCCAGATAGCCATTTTGCTTTTTTGCATTTCTTTTTCATGGGGATGATCTTGATCCCTGTCTCCTGTAGAATGTCATGAACCTCCATCCATAGTTCATCAGGCACTCTGTCTATCAGATCTAGGCCCTTAAATCTATTTCTCACTTCCATTGTATAATTATAAGGGATTTGACTTAGGTCATACCTGAATAGTCTAGTGGTTTTCCCTACTTTCTTCAATTTCAGTCTGAATTTGGCAATAAGGAGTTCATGATCTGAGCCACGGTCAGCTCCCAATCTTGTTTTTGCTGACTGTATAGAGCTTCTCCATCTTTGGCTGCAAAGAATAGAATCAATCTGATTTTGGTGTTGACCATCTGGTGATATCCATGTGTAGAGTCTTCCCTTGTGTTGTTGGAAGAGGGTGTTTGCTATGAGCAGTGCATTTTCTTGGCAAAATTCGATTAGCCTTTGCTATGCTTCATTCTATACTCCAAGGCCAAATAAGCCTGTTACTCCAGGTGTTTCTTGACTTCCTACTTTTGCATTCCAGTCCCCTATAATGAAAAGGACATCTTTTGGGGGGTGTTAGTTCTAAAAGGTCTTGTAAGTCTTCATAGAACTGTTCAACTTCAGCTTCTTCAATGTTACTCGTTGGGGCATAGACTTGGATTACTGTGATATTGAATGGTTTGCCTTGGAAATGAACAGAGATCATTCTGTCATTTTTCAGACTGCATCAAAATACTGCATTTTGGACTCATGTTGAGCATGATGGCTACTCCATTTCTTCTAAGGGATTCCTGCCCGCAGTAGTAGATATAATGGTCATTTGAATTAAATTCACCCATTCCAGTCCATTTTAGTTCGCTGATTCCTAGAATGTTGACATTCACTCTTGCCATCTCCTGTCTGACCACTTCCAATTTGCCTTGATTCATGGACCTGACATTTCAGGTTCCTATGCAATATTGCTCTTTACAGCATTGGACCTTGCTTCTATCACCAGTCACATCCACAGCTGGGTATTGTTTTTGCTTTGGCTCCATCCCTTCATTCTTTCTGGAGTTAGTTCTCCACTGATCTCCAGTAGTATATTGGGCACCTACTGACCTGGGGAGTTCCTCTTTCAGTATCCTATCATTTTGCCTTTTCATACTGATCATGGGGTTCTCAAGGCAAGAATAATGAAGCGGTTTGCCATTCCCTTCTCCAGTGGACCACATTCTGTCAGACCTCTCCACCATGACCCACCCATGTTGGGTGGCCCCACAGGGCATGGCTTGGTTTCATTGAGTTAGACAAGGCTGTCGTCCTAGTGTGATTAGATTGTCTGTTTTTCTGTGAGTATGGTTTCAGTGTGTCTGCCCTCTGATGCCCTCTTGCAACACCTACCATCTTACTTGGGTTTCTCTTACCTTGGACTTGGGGTATCTCTTCATGGCTGCTCCAGCAAAGCACAGCTGCTGTTCCTTACTTTGGACAAAGGGTATCCCCTCACTGACGCCCCTCCTGACCTTGAATGTGGGTTAGCTCCTCTAGGCCCTCCTTTGCCCACATAGCCACAGCTCCTTGAACGTGGGGTTTCTCCTCTCGGCCACTGCCCCTGGCCTCGGGCAGGGGCTAGCTCCTCTCAACCATGCTTGTGCAGCCCGGTTATTTATTTAGTTAACATATTTTGCACATTTTGAATGTTTGAAGGTGATAATGATGATGATAATGTTGGTGATCGTTGCTTGCTTTCATGAATAATTAAAACGTCTTGTGCTGTCATTTAAATTCAACAATACTGAATATCTTTCATGAATCACACACAGATAGGTGCAGAAAAAATATCATGGTAAGAATAGCATCACATATCAATTTGCATTCACTTGAACTCCGAATTCCACTGTGCCAGCCACTATACTTAGATTCTGAATACATTCACTTATCTAACTTTACTCAAACCCTGTTTCTGGCTGAGGCAGGTGTTACATATCCTGCTAAAACTCTCAGAGGTAGTAAGGGCAAGAGCCAGGACTCAATCAGGAGCCAGGTAACTAGATAAATGAGCTACCATTCTTTGCTTAATAGGAGCTCTTAGTAGAGCGTACCTAAAAAGCAATCATCCCTTCCCCTATATTTGCTTTTAACATAAAAATCTGAAGACTAATTAACATGCAAACAAGCCATGTTTTGAAGAGATGCATGCTTATATTTATCTGCTTTTTATATTGTTATAAAGATTTCATTACACGTATAGTGGAGAGACAAGAATTATAAATTTGGCCATTCTTTCTCATTGGATTCATATCATTTGAGACATCAGTTCTAAAGCTTGCAGTTACTTATCTTAGCTCCATGGTGGAGCCAAAAGCATGATCTTCACATTTTCCCTTTTCACTGAAAACAGCATTTGTATAAATTTGAAACTTTACAATGAATTACAATAGTTATTATATTATAAAATGTGCTTACAAATGATGTAGTTCTCATTTAAATCTATTAGTAATAGAGTTACAATTCAAAAGGTTACTATTTTATTTCCCATTTGACTATTTTATTAAATGCCATCAGTTATGTTACAATGATACTGCAAAGAACACAGACTGGGAAATGGTGTTAGTAAGAGAAAAACATACTTAAGAAAATATGGTCATGAACTTTTAGGCTGCATTCTTTGTAAAAGAGAGATAAAAGAATGGTTTGTCAGATATGTTTTAAAAGCAGGTTGGAAATGTGTACAAAAGAGATTTCCAAGAAAGAAAATAAGGACACATTAATTTAGCATTTTGCTGAAAGAGTTGCTAAGAATTTATATTGTGCAAGAAAATTGCTGAATCTGGCATTCACTGATTAATAATACTGTGCTCTTGAATGAGACCTTCACACTGAAAGTGCTTTTCAAGTATAAACTAATTAAGTATCAAAACACTTCAGAGAGTTGAATCAACTGCCTTTCTAGGAATAGAGAAACTGAGTCTGGCTGGTTGAACAGGCTTGTGTGTGTGTGTGTGTGTGTGTATCTATATATGTATATATATATATATATATATATATATATATATATATATATTTGCAGCTCTCAGAGAATTTTATATCTAATTTTTTTAAAAATACAATTGAGAACTACTTGATGATTTGTTTTAAAATCAAGCCTTTGCATAGTACTTTGGTGAAAACCCAAAAAAGAAGAAACTATCTTGCTGTGAGTTTTTATATCCCGGGACTCCTTTCTCCCTATTAGATTTGATACTTTAACAAGGATATTTAAATATGTTAAATAATTTTTCACTCCCTGATTTTTCCATTAGCGGGAGGTTGTCAATTTAAAAGGAAGTTTTTGTTGATAGAGAAAAAAACAGGTAAGAAAGAAATGGAAGATACTGTTCAGTGAGTTCCATTAATAACTGCATAATTTCCATGATGCTTCAGCACTCCCAGTTTATGTTTGCAAGATAAGATAGTGAGTGGTCATACAAGGAGGCTGGTTTCGACCTGGACAGAGCAAAGGGACAAAGTAAGTGATCAAACAGTTAATCCCACTCTGGGATTGTAAGTAGGAAAAAATGTGGGAGACTCCTGTAAGTTAATGGTTACTCAAGAAGCAAGACCAAAATTCCAGAGAAACATCTACTTCTGCTTTATTGACTATGCTAAAGCTTTTGACTGTGTGGATCGCAACACACTGTGGACAATTCTTAAAGAGATGGGAATACCCGACCAACTTACCTGCCTCCTGAGAAATCTGTATGCAAGTCAAGAAGCAACAATTAGAGCCAAACATGGAATAATGGATTGGTTCAAAATTGGGAAAGGAATACGTCAAGGCTGTATATTGTCACCCTATTTATTTGACATATGCAGGGTACATCATGCAACATCCTAGGCTCGATAAAGCACAAGCTAGAATCAAAGCTGTTGGGAGAAATATCAGTAACTTCAGATATGCAGATGATCCCATCCTTATGGAAGAACGCAAAGAACTAAAGAGCCTCTTGATGAGAGTGAAAGAGGAGAGTGAAAAAGTTGGCTTAAAGCTCAACATTCTAAAAACAAAAATCATGGCATCCAGTCCCATCACTTCATGGCAAAGAGTCTGGGAAACAGTGGAAACTGAGTGACTTTATTTTCTTGGGCTCCAAAGTCACTGCAGATGGTGACTAAAACCATGAAATTAAAAGATGCTTGCTCCTTAGAAGAAAAGGCATGACAAATCAAAACAGCATATTAAAAAGCAGAGACATTACCTTGACAACAAAGTTCCATCTAGTCAAAGTTATGATTTTTCCAGTAGTCATGTATGGGTGTGAGAAATGAACCATAAAAAAGCTGAATGCTGAAGAATTGATGCTTTTGAACTGCAGTGTTGGAGAAGACTCTTGAAAGTCCCCTTGGACAGCAGGGAGATCAAACCAGTCACTCCTAGAGGAAATTAGTCCTGCATGTTCATTGAAAGGACTGATGCGAAGAACTGACTCCTTAGAAAAGACCCTGATGCTGAGAAACATTGAAAGCAGGAAGAGAAGGGGACAGCAGAGGATAAGATGGTTGGGTGGCATCACTGTCTCTATGGACATGAGTTTAAGCAAGGTCTGGGAGTTGGTCAAGGACAGGGAAACCTGGCATGCTGCAGTCCATGGTGTCACAAAGAGTTGAACATGACTGAGTGACTGAACTGAACTGAACTGAACTGAAGAAAGCAGGTTTGCTTAACCACAAAACTAACCAGGCTTGCTTAGCCATAAAATCACATAACAGAAGCATGAGACTGGCCTCAAAACAATAAAATGATGTTGGCAAGAGCGCCACATTCTGCCCAGTGAGCTCAGCAGGTTAGGACATGCTCTCTACACACATAAGAAGTAATATTTTGTGGACCTGGCTTGATCACATAGGACAAGAAAACTCTCCTTCCTAAAGTAGATGAGGAGCTGATGATGAAAGTGTGATGTCTACTCAAGAAAAACAAAGACATTCTTCTCCCCCTCCTCACTTTTCTTTTGACTATGAAACTAAGTTTTGAAGGTGCAGCGCCTTCTTGTTCACCCACTTGTAAGCCTTAAAAGCATTCTGTTCTAATAAACCACTTATCTATCACTTTGCTTCTCACCGAATTCTATGTCGAGACATAAAGGACTACCAGAGCTCTTTAGAACCCTCTAAAATGCCACCAAACAGTTTTAGTTTTGAGCACCATGTTTTGTTTATGACCAACAGCTATTCTCACTTAAAGAGACAAAACCCCTTCCTTTGGGAGTTACACTAGGAAGAGTGGTAATGAGCTTCCAATTTCTAAAAACCACTATAGGCTTTTTTCTTTTTCAGTTACTAAATAACATTTTAGGAGAGGAAAATTATCATTCCTTTACCCATTTATTTACTTGGCTGAGTCTCCATAACAAAAGAGACTGACAACAGAAAAGCATACAATGTTATTTAATGTGTGTGTTATACCACATAGGAACCTTCATAAGGAAATGAAGACTCAAAGACACCATTAGACCTAGTGTTTCTGTACCAGGTTTGTTGAAGAACAGCGAGTCCTAGAAACAATGATATAGTGAAAAAGACATGAGCAAACAGTAATCAACTGAGGAAACTTAGCAAGATCTGTCCATTCAGATTCTGTCCCTTTGCCCTGGAGGAAATGATGCTCCTTTTCTGTGGGTACTGGAAAGGCACCTCTTAAATGACGGTCTTGTGACCTGCTTCAGGGGAATGTCAGAAAGTCCTGTCCAGACTTGCTCTTTCTCAAATTCCTTCAGCTTCTTCAAATATTCAAGGTGCCATATTGGGGCAGTGTACGTTGAACACTAGCAACATCATGTCAAGTTAGTTTATTTGTATATATGTACTGTGTGTGTGTGCATGTGTGTATTTGTGAGGATCTAGTTTCTAAAAGTCATTGTGCACAATCTGATTCAGTTACTAAAAGCCATTATGTAAAATGAGCACATTTATATATATATATATATACTGTGTGGGCTTCCCAGATGACTCAGTGGTAAAGACTTAGCCTGCCAATGCAGAAGACTCAAGAGGTGCAGGTTTGATCCCTGGGTCAGGAAGATCGCCTGGAGAAGGGAATGGCAACCCACTCCAGTATTCTTGCCTGGAGAATCCCATGGACAAAGGAGCCCAGTGGGCTACAGTTTGTGGGGTCGCAGAGAGTCAGAGACAGCTTAGTGACTAAGCACATGCATGTACAAACACCCTTCCACACACATGCACATGTGTAGGTGTATATATGTTTATTCCTTGGTTATTTTGATGTTGAGGATTTTCTCTGTGTTAAGAATCAGGGTGGATTTAAGGGCTAGAAGTACAAGATTGAAGAAAATGCAATTTGAGTTTCAAACAACTCAAGGTGAAAGAAATACAGTAGAAATGATCTGATGGACATATTATTTACTGGTGCATCACACCAAAGTTTTCAGTTAGATTTCACTGCTCATAGATGGTAAATGCAGAAATAGTGTAAAAAAGAAAAATTATTCATCAACTGCTGTTGTCTTTTCCTTAATCTCTCTTGACTTTTTTTCCTGTCAAGTGACTTAACCGTTTGAATATATCAGAATGAGTGATGTGATGCTCAGCTCTCTTTTCTGGTCAGGAGTTGTTTCTGGAGTTGTTTCTATTGTTCTGGGCTCACATAATCTCTGAAGTTTATAGATCATGAGATGAAACAGACGTCATAGATCAAGAACATTATTAGAGAATAGCCAAATAGTTGTCATTGCTACTGTGAGAAATACAGAAGAAAGCCTGGGATACAAAAACAAACAAACAATAAAAGTTTTATCTGAAGTCAAGTCTGTTCAACTTTTCTTAAATATAACAGTATCCTAGGAATATCAGCATGATTTTTTTTAAAGTCAATTTTATGCTCTCTCAATTGTCAAAGATGTTTTTCAAAATTGAGTTTTATCAAAGTGACCTATGTTTATTGATCAAGGACAAAGTGAATCAATAAAAGGACCAGAATTTAAATACAATGCTTGCAAATTAAGCAAAAAACAATTCTGTATAATCCCTTATACAGGATGTTGACTTTGTTAAATGTGAAATAAAAGGATGCTCAATTATATACCCAGTTGTTTGCTCACATCTTCATTCATTCAACAAAACCATATTGGGGACCTCTATGAATCAGGTCCTATGAAGCAGTGGAGAGGGGCATTGTCAGCACTAAGACATTATCCAGGGAAATGTATGTTTTGCTATCAATAGGATACAAGTTGCAACACAATGATGGTATAGTTGCAAAAATTCCCCTAGGAATAAACATGAAGAAACCAGTTTTTTGAGGAAGAATTCAAGGGAGAAATAATAGGAGGTTTCTAGGAAAGAGTGAGAAACATTTTCACAAGCAGGAAATGTGGCTGCCAGGTACTGCCTCAAAGCCACAGAAAAACACACACCAGAGCCCAAACCATGAGGGTGTGATGATGAACAGATGTTAAAATCTGGTTGCTATTTTTCTTGTATTTGTGACTTTGCAGTGTTAATAAGACATATTATAAACTATATTATTGGCTGCTCAAATATACCCTGAGAGAGAAACTTGATTTAGGAATAAAATTTCATACAGAGTCCATTTGCCTCGAAGAATGAGACATTCTAACATGACGCCAGTAACTGTCTTATGGTCGTCAGTTGTTCACAATAAAATAGAGTGAGTTAGTAGAGAAGAGTAATGGTTTTTAATCTGATGAAACTATTTTTAAAAGTCTATAATGTAAAATATTTTATAAACACGCATAAAAGGCACACACATGCATTTATCTACAACAGGCACATTTACAGAATTCATTCAAAACTTCAATGCCCATCCTTGGACTTTCTGCAAGTTCTCCTGATTTAGATCACACTTAGAAAACTAGTAAAAATAAGAAAAGGAGAGAAGGATGAAACGAGCACCATGTCATGAGATGTACTGAGGACCTTCTACAGATTGATTGCTTTAATATCTTCAAAATTTGAATGAGAACACTGAGTGATGTTCTCATTCATTAACCTGTTAGGTTAATAACACAACTAAGATCACAGAGTAAATTCTAGTCTATATTTGAACCCTATTTTATTCTGAAGCTCATGTTTTCCCCTGTGCGACTAGTTTCATTATCTTCAGAGAGCTTCAGAAATTAAGTATTTTAAATATTTCCTATTTAATGGATTGGAAATCTAGTTAACATAAATATCAAGTCCCCTGTATCCAGTTATAGCTTACAAACTCATGTTGATAAATTTGTCTATTTAGGTTTAGAAACAAGCAGTAGAATTTTGCTTATGTTAATAGATATTAGTATTTATCAAAATAGAAATTCTAACCCTTTTTGTGGAATAAAATTATTTTTGTCTGTCCAAATTCTTAATTTTATTAACAAAAATAAAGAAATGAAAAAGAAAAATACAACACTCAAAATTTTTACATTTTAAAAAAGTATTCACATATTTTTCAATCTACAGTGTCAATATGTAAGTCACTAGTTCTTTTCAATACAGTCATTCAGATATTTTCTACAATAAATTAGAAATACAGAGATCCATGGTTCAATTCAGTTCAGTTCAGTTGCTCAGTCATGGCACCATGGACTGAAGCATGCCTCCCTGTCCATCACCAACTCCTGGAGTTGCTCAGACTCATATCCATTGAGTCAGTGATGTCATTCAACCATCTCATCTTCTGTCATCCCCGTTCCTCCCACCCTCAATCTTACTCAGCATCAGGGTCTTCTCCAATGGGTCAGGTCTTCACATCAGGTGGCCAAAGTATTGGAGTTTCAGCTTCAGCATTAGTCCTTCCAATGAATACTCAGGATTCATTTCCTTTAGGATGGACTGGTTGGATCTCCTTGCTGTCCAAGGGACTCTCAAGAGTCTTCTCTAACACCACAGTACAAAACCATCAATGCTTCTGTGCTCAGCTTTCTTTATAGTCCAACTCTCACATCCATACATGACTAATAGAGAAACCATAGCTTTGACTAGATGGAGCTTTGTTGGCCAACTAATGGCTCTGCTTTTTAATATGCTGTCTAAGTTGATCATAACTTTTCTTCCAATGTGCAAGCATCTTTGAATTTCATGGCTGCAGTCACTATCTGCAGTGATTTTGGAGCCACAAAAAAATAAAATCTGTCACTGTTTCCACTGTTTCCCCATCTATTTGCCATGAAGAGCCACTAATAAAGCCATCTAAATAAGTTTGTATAAATTTAAACATGAATAGTGTGCTTAAAAATTCCTTTTAGTTAATTCTTAGAATTTAAACCTTAGCTAGTATAAAAATTTCATGAAACAATAGTGGAATTTTATATGTTCTCATGCTAGTAGGAACTTACTTATTTTATAAAATGTGTGTGTGTGAGTGTGTGTGTGTGTGAGTGTGTGTGTGTGAGTGTGTGTGTGTGAGTGTGTGTGTGTGTGTGTGAGTGTGTGTGTGTGTGTGAGTGTGTGTGTGTGTGTGAGTGTGTGTGTGTGTTTTCCTGAAGTGATGTGACCAAGGTGACGAAGTAGGAGGCCTCCAGCCCACCCTCCATCACCAAACTTCAGTAGGGGACTTCAATATCCCACTTTCAGGGAATAATTAAAACATAATATCCACACAGGAATTATGGATGTATACTGCACCTTAGATCAAAAGTACCAACAGAAATGTATGGAACAGCAGCAACAGTCACATTCTTCTCTAGTGCTTATGGAAAATGGTTCAGAAAAGATCATATATTAGCAGAACTCAAAGCACAATTAAAAGATGGAAATCATGCCATGTATCTTTTTTGAACAGAAAGGTATGAAACTAGAAATCAAGAATATGAGGCAATTGGAAATCTGACAAGCATGAGAAAATTAATCCACCCACTGCTTGATAACTTCTGAAAAGGGAAATCAACAGGAAAATGAAAAATATCCTGAAATAAACAAAATGGAAGCGCAACAAACCAAAACTTATGGGAAGAGGAAAAATTTATAGCAATAAGTGCTTAAACAAAGAAAAGAAAAAGCAGGAGCTCAAATAACCTAATTTACATCTTAACAAAACTGAAAATAAGAAATTAAGACTAAGGTTAGCAAAGGAAGGCAATAGCAAAGATCAAAGTAGAGAGGCGTGGAAAAGCTATATGCTGAACACTCTAAGATATGATGAAAGAGACTGATGGGGACACAAGTAAGTGGGAAAATATCCCATGTTCAAGAATCTTGAGAAAGAAGAATGGAACTGGAGGATTCAACCTGCCTGACTTCAGGCTCTACTACAAAGCCACAGTCATCAAGACAGTATGGTACTGGCACAAAGACAGAAATATAGATCAATGGAACAAAATAGCCCAGAGATAAATCCACGCACCTATGGACACTTTATCTTTGACAAGGAGGCAAGAATATACAGTGGATTAAAGACAATCTCTTTAACAAGTGGTGCTGGGAAAAGTGGTCAACCACTTGTAAAAGAATGAAACTAGAACACTTTCTAACACCATACACAAAAATAAACTCAAAATGGATTAAAGATCTACACGTAAAACCAGAAACTATAAAACTCCTAGAGGAGAACATAGGCAAAACACTCTCCGACATAAATCACAGCAGGATCCTCTATGACCCAACTCCCAGAATATTGGAAATAAAAGCAAAAATAAACAAATGGGACCTAACACGTGTATACCTGTGGTGGATTCATGGTGATGTATGGCAAAACCAATACAATATTGTAAAGTAATTAACGTCTAATTAAAATAAATAAATTTATAGTTTTAAAAATTCAAAAAAAATAAAAAAAATGCTTCTGCACAACAAAGGAAACTATAAGCAAGGTGAAAAGACAGCCTTCTGAATGGGAGAAAATCATAGCAAATGAAGCAACTGACAAACAACTAATCTCAAAAATATACAAGCAACTCCTGCAGCTCAATTCCAGAAAAATAAATGACCCAATCAAAAAATGGGCCAAAGAACTAAATAGACATTTCTCCAAAGAAGACATACAGATGGCTAACAAACACATGAAAAGATGCTCAACATCACTCATTATCAGAGAAATGCAAATTAAAACCACAATGAGGTACCATTTCATGCCAGTCAGAATGGCTGTGATCCAAAAGTCTACAAGCAATAAATGGTGGAGAGGGTGTGGAGAAAAGGGAACCCTCTTACACTGTTGGTGGGAATGCAAACTAGTACAGACACTATGGAGAACAGTGTGGAGATTCCTTAAAAAACTGGAAATAGAACTGCCTTATGACCCAACAATCCCACTGCTGGGCATACACACCGAGGAAACTAGAATGGAGACACCTGTATCCCAATGTTCATCGCAGCACTGTTTATAATAGCCAGGACATGGAAGCAACCTAGATGTCCATAAGCAGATGAATGGATAAGAAAGCTGTGGTATGTATACTCAATGGAGTATTACTCAGCCATTAAAAAGAATACATTTGAATCCGTTCTAATAAGGTGGATGAAACTGGAGCCTATTATACAGAGTGAAGTAATCCAAAAAGATTACTATACTAACACATATATATGGAATTTAGAAAGATGGTAATTATAACCCTGTATGCAAGACAGCAAAAGAGATACAGATGTATAGAACAGTCTTGTATACTCTATGGGAGAGGGAGAGGATGGGATGATGTGGGAGAATGGCATTGAAACATATATAATATCATATAAGAAATGAATCGCCAGTCCAGGTTTGATGCAGGATACAGGATGTTTGGGGCTGGTGCACTGGGATGACCCAGAGGGATGGTACGTGGAGGGATGTTGTGGGGTGAAGGGGTTCAGGATGGGTGACACGTATACACCCATGGCAGATTCATGTTGATGCATGGCAATACCAAAGCAGTATTGTAAAGTAATTAGCTTCTAATTAAAATAAATAAATTTAAATTTAAAAAATACATCAAGTCATTGCAATCCCTGTTAAATTTTAATGAAAATGTTCACTGAAATGAAAAATACAGAAAAAAAAGCTCTATTATCTGTATGAGGTCATATAAGATCTTGAATAGCCAAAGCAATTTTGAAAAAAAACCTGTAGACTTCATCCTTTTGTTTTTACCAAATTATAAAACTTTAGTAATTAGAACAGTATGGCACTGGTACCAGAACAGACACACAGATCAAGGAAGCAAAACTGAGAGTGTAGAAATAAACTCATGCATACATGGTTGACTAACATTCAACAAGGAATTCAAGAATACCCAGTGGAAAGGACAGTCTCTTCAGTAAATGGTGGTAGTGGTGAGTTGTGTCCAACTCTTTTGAGAAGCCCATCAGGCTCCTCTGTCCATGGGAATTCCCAGGCAAGAATACTGGAATGGGTTGCCATTTTCTACTACAGGGGATCTTCCTGACCCAGAGATCAAACATGTGTCTCCTGCAACTCCTGCATCAGCAGGTAGATTCTTTGCAACCAGGGAAGCTCTCTTCAAAAAATGGGTGATGGTTAAATTGAATAGCTCTATGAAATGAATAAAATTCACACCACTCTCAATGATTAAATAGCAACTGATTAAAGACTCACATGTAAATCTGAATGTATAAAATCCCTAGAAGAAAAGGTCAGGAAAAACTCTTTGACATCAGGCATGGCAGCAGTTACCTTTTGGATGTGACATTGAAAGCACAAGCACAAGAGCGAAACCGGACATGCGGGATGAAATCAAGCTCGGGACCTTTCACCAGCAAGACAGACAATGAACAAATGAAAGGCGTTCTATGAGACGGGAGAAAAGATTTGCAAATCACATATCTGATTAAGGAGGACTGATATCCAAAATACATAAGTAACTCATGCAACTGAATAGCAAAATAACCAAACAATCCAATTAAAAATGGGCAGAAGACTTGGATAGACATTTTTCCAAAGAAAGTATGTGTGATGTGCTAAGCTGCTTCAGTCGTGTCTGACTCTGCAACTCCATGGACTATAGCCCGCCAGGCTCCTTTGTCCATGGAATTCTCCAGACAAGAATGCTGGGGTGGGTAGCTATTTCCTACACCAGGGGATCTTCCTGACCCAGGGACTGAACCCGTGTCTCTTGCTTCTCCCGCAGGCAGGTTCTTTACCGTGAGGACAAGTAAAGAACAAATTTAGGAAACGGTGCTTAACATCACTAATCATCAGGTAAATACAAATCAAAACAACAAGATATCACCTCTTACCTGTTAAAATTACTGCTATTGAAAAATAAATAAAAGCCGAGAGATAACAAATGCTGGAAAGGTGTAGAGAAATGGGTACTTCGGAGTTCTGTTTGTGGGAATATATATTTCTGCAGCCATTGTGGAAAACAGTATAAATTTTCTTCAAAAATTAAAGATCAAAACTACTGTTTGATACAGCAATCATACTTTTAAGTATTTATCTAAAGGAAATGAAATTGCTGTTTTAAAGATATATCTGCACTCCTATATTTATTGCAGCACTATTCACTATAGCTAAGATACGAAAACAACCTAAGCAGCCACTGATGAATCAATGGTAAGGAAAATGTCATACACACACACAGAAAGGGAAAGGCAAATAGAGCATGATCTCAATTCTGTATGGAATCTGAAAACAACCAGTTCATAGAAACAGAGTGGAATGGCAGTTGCCAGGGAATGATGGGTGGGAGAAACGGGGAGATGCTGGTCAATGGAAACAAGCTTTCAGTTATAAGATGAATAAATTCCAGGGATATTAAGTATAGCATGGTGGATACAGTTGACATCATCATACTTGTGGAAGTTGCTATGAGATTAGGGTTCAATGTTCTTAATCATAACAACAACAACAAAGGGGTCGTTATGTGACATGAAGGATGTGTTCACTAACCTTATTGTCCAAGAAGGCAGTGGCACCCCACTCCAGTACTCTTGCCTGGAAAATCCCAGGGACAGGGCAGCCTGGTGGGCTGCCATCTATGGAGTCGCACAGAGTCAGACACGACTAAAGCGACTTACCAGCAGCAGCAGCACACACATGTGCACACTTTTGTTTTTTGCATATGTGTGCTTCAAATTATGACATAGTACATCTTTAAGCTTACACTATGGAGAAGGAAATGGCAACCCACTTCAGTATTCTTGTCTAGAAAATTCCATGGAAGGAGGAGCCTGGTGGGCTACAGTCTATAGGGTCGCAAAGAGTTGGACACGACTGAGTGACTTCACTCTGTCAATTATATTTCTATAAAGCTGGAAAAATATTTCTAAGTTACTGGAAATAGAGCCAAACTCAGGAAACTGAAATTTATTGTGACTTTTTTCCTTTATTTTTTTACCATTTGTATCTTCAGTATATTCTCCTTAATCAATTATGAGTCTATAGTTGACATTGGCTTATTTTCTACATTTGTGCATTAATAAAAAATACTCTTCATATTCAGTCTTGCCTATCTGGCATTTAATGACATAGGGCTTCCTGGTGGCTCAGATGGTAAAGAAACTGCCAGCAATGCAGGAGACCTGGTTTCAATCTCTGGCTCAGGAAGATCCCATGAAGAAGGAAATGGCCACCCACACCAGAATTCTTGCCTGGAAAATTCCATGGACAGAGGAACCTGGTGGGCTACAGTCCATGGAGTCACAAAGAGTGACTGACAAGACTGAATGACTGAACAACTACAAAAACATGAGAGAAATAAAAATGAGTTAGTGTTACAGATGTATTGGGGGTCATGTATTGGCAAAAAATAAGAGAAAACCATGACTATCTGGTACATAGACAGGAATTAATCCAAGAATTCTTAACCTCTTTCCAAAGACTGCCTACATTATTTCACAAAAGTATACTGAACTTGAATCACGTAATCAAAGTCCTGTCAAGAGCAAAGCAAATAAACTGACACAATTTGGAAAACAAAAACAAACAAACAAAAGTTAAATGTCCATTCTAAATACTTTTATATGTTTCCTTTACTAGTAATGACAATGTTAGAATTATCAAATATTTTCTGTCAAGAATTGGCCATGAGTGTGATATTGAACTGCAAGGAGCAACTACCTAAAGACCCGCCACCAGATTCCCTGGAGCACAGCGCCTCTCTCCCCGCCCTGAACCTCCTCAGGGGTATTGAAGGCCAGCGGCTGCAGCTGCACAGGGTTCAGCCTCCTCAGAGGCAGACGGCAAACATGCTTGGCAAGCGCCGATTTGTATCTGACAGTTATCATCGTGTTTCAGATTCAATTAAAATTACCTTTTAGTTATAAATATTTTAGCTCAATCACAAATAATGTATTGATTTATTTTAAAATTAAATTACCAGATAACTGTCTAATTTGAAACTGGTAGTCTATACAAGTCATATAAGAATACATTGGACATGACAAGTTTTTCATAAAAATGTCAAAAAACCCATAAACAATCAATAATAAATAAATATTAAAAGTAAAAAGCATGGGCATGTTATTAGAATGACAGAATCAGTTCTATGAGGATTGTAAGACCTCACTGATTATAGGGCTAGTAAGATAACACGTGTGCGTGTGCTCAGTTGTGTCTGACTCTTTGCTACCCCATGGACTGTAGCTCACCAGGCTCCGCTGTCCATGGAATTTCCCAGGAAAAAATACTGGAGTGAATTGCTGCTTCCTCCTCCAGGGGATCTTCCTGACCCAGGCATCAAACCTGTGTCTCTTGCATCTCTTGAATTGGCAGGCAGATTCTTTACCACTGCATCACTTGGGAAGCCCAATATTAGCATCTCCAAAAGATTTGTAACAGTGGTCCTCAAAATAGGATACTGATTTTCCCAATGGCACAGATTTTTAGGGAAAGGACAGAAATAGTTTTAAGAGAATCAGTTTCGATTCTGACCTTCTATCTGTATTATATTCTAAAACTGCTGCTGCTGCTAAGTCACTTCAGTCATGTCCGACTCTGTGCGACCCCATAGACGGCAGCCCACCAGGCTCCCCCATCCCTGGGATTCTCCAGGCAAGAAGAACACAGGAGTGGGGTGCCACTTCCTTCTCCAATGCATGAAAGTGAAAAGAGAAAGTGAAGTCAGTCAGTCATGTCCGACTCTTTGCGACCCCATGGACTGCACCCCGCCAGGCTCCTCTGTCCATGGGATTTTCCAGGCAAGAGTACTGGAGTGGGGTGCCATTGCCTTCTCCAATATTCTAAAACAGACCTTCTTAAATTTGTCACTGACCTTACTGTTTTATAAAATAAAGCCACACCTCTTACAGAACACAAGTGCTACTTCATTTGTACATTTCTTTGAGGTGTGAAAGCCACCAGGGCACAAAAGATGCAGACTCCTGCTTAGAAATCAGTCAGCACACTGTAAACCCACAAGTCCCTAAATTTCTCTTTATTGTGAATATTCCTATTGAGTACTATGTATCCTCTAGAATGGATTATTTTGACTTACACTAGGATAACCTCAATACATATGTATGGAGAGGAATATTGGCTGAATACCGGAGTATTTTTTAATCCATTCTCACTGGAGTAATGACAGACAGTGAGCAGGGAAATCTATAGCTCCCTTATACTAGTATCTCAATCCACTTTAGGCTCAAATAACTTCTGATTACTTGAGAAAGTTATTAAGACTTTTGCCCAGTTTATAAATTTACAGAAAAGTTCTTTATAACATTGTTATTTCCAGGCAGTAGAGTTTCACTGCCATATAAAAGCAGAGATTAAAAGTTAGTTGACAGCTTAGAGAGGTTATAATTTTAATAATGTAGAGCTTGTAGCTAATAGACATGCCTGCTTGGAATGAATGAGCATGTTTATGGGTCATGTAGGCACTTTTTCACCAGGGCCAAGTAAAAGCAGGACTACAGTGATGTTTTATTGTTTGAAAGTGTTAGTTGCCCAGCTGAGTCCAATTCCCTGAGACCCAATGGACTCTAGCCCACTAGGCCCCTCTGTCCATGAAATTTTCCAGGCAAGAATATTGGAGTGGGTTGCCATTTCCTCCTTCAGAGGATTTCCCCAACCCAGGGATCAAACACAGGTCTCCTGCATTGCAGGCAGATTCTTTACCATCTGAGCCACCAGAGAAGCCCAATATTTTACTGCTTAATGGTAGTAAGTGATTCAGCCTTCACCCATTATCCCATCTGAGGACTTCCCTGGTGGCCCAGTGGTAGAAAGTCCATCTGTCAAGCAGGAGAGATGGGTTTGATCCCTGGGTCAGGAAAATGCCCTGGAAAAGGAAATGGCTACCCACTCCAGTATTCTTGCTTGGGAAATTCCATGGACAGAGGAGCCTGGAAGGCTATAATCCATGGGATTGGAAAAGAGTTGGACATGACTTAGAAATTAAACCAACACTACTATTAACATCTGCCTCCAAATAGCCACTGTGATTTTCAAAGATGTATCCATTTGTACTATTGCTATAGATGATAGATAGATATATATTTATAGATATAGATATACTATAATTTTAGATATATATTCTATTTATATACAGAATATATATTTTAAAGATTTGAGTAATTTTAAAAAGCCAAAACACAGCATTTCCTGGTGGTCCATTGGCTAAGATTTTGCCTTCTCAATGCAGGGGGCTCAGCTTCCATCCTTGGTTAGGGAACTAGATCCCACACACTGTGACTAAGCCTGAAGATCCGGTATGGCACAACTAGGACCTGGTGCAGGCAAATGAATAATTTTTTTAAGCCAAAGCACTTTTAAAAAAAGGAAAGGAAACAGCTCCAAATTCATCAAAATTGCATAGTGATATTACATATAAGGGCTTTCCAGGTGGTGCTAGTGGCAAAGAACCTGTCTGCCAATCCAGGAGACATAAGAGAAGCATGCGGGTTTGATCCCTGCATTGGAAAGATCCCTTGTAGGAGGGCATGGCAAACCACTCTAGTATTTTTGCCTAGAGAACTCCACGGACAAAGAAGCCTGGCAGGCTACAGTACATTGGGTTGAAAACTAGATACAACTGAAGCAACTAGGCATGCACGCGTGTATTAAATTTAAATGCATGTCATTATAATTATAAACACACTGTAAAGCATGATTATAGCAGGGCTCATGAAGAGGAGTGAGTACAGTATCTATGATCTTTAAGGTGATAAGACCCAAGCTCAACATGCATCCTCCTTCCCCAGAACAAGAAAAATAGGACTTGAGTGTATGTCATAGCTGAGGACTATGATGGAGAAGCAGTCACTGGCTTCCTGCACATGGAACAAAGATACAAGTTCTCATATGGCCAACATTCAAGCCAACGCTTGGGCATCAAATGACCACAACTGCCCCCTGGAGAATGCACCTGCTCTCAGACCCATTACATGACTGCATCATGCCTCTGTCTACTCATTTGCAGTATGTGGATAATCTCCTCTGCTTCACAGGTGTTAGGTAAACTATGAACACATCAATACAGGTGATGCTTGTGAAAGACACACAAACCTGGACACTGGTTACAGTGGGGCAGACAGATTTCACTCAATAACAACTACTGCACAATGCAAGAGAGCCCAGTGTGAACTCAACTTCCACTTGTGCCTTTTAAACAGAGAATGAAGGAGTAGGAGGGGAAGTGATGAGATGGGCCAGGCTCAGGGAAGTGGACAGTCATAAAAAGCTGGTGGGGTGTTGACTAAGGGGTTTGCCCAGCTGGGTTGCTAACTGCTGGTTGTCTCAGAGAGGCTCCGGTTGCCCCATGGAGACTGAGAGATAGGGGTCCTGTCTTGCGGGCTTGAACAGACTAGAATGAAGAGTCCTGGTCACCTACAGCTATAAGAGAGCAGCTGGAGCCTTTATCCTAGGGACTGAATTTGAACTGTTAGAAACTATGCCCGTTTTTTTCTTCTGCCACATGGCCGCATGCGGGATCTTATTTCCCTGACCAGGGATCAAACCTGAGCCTTCTGTACTGGAAGCACAGAGTGTTAGTCACTGGACTGCCAAGGAAGTCCAAAACTATGGTAGTCTCATTTTAAGTCTTTCAGTGTGTGTGTGTGGTTGGTGGGGGCTGGATAGGGGAAGAGTGGGATAAATTTTTGTACTGAGAATCTGATATTTTTACAAGCCAAGATTGAGGGCTGATCAAGAGAAGAGCTCAGAAGAGCCTGGCCAGAGAAGGGCCAAGGAGACAGTCCTTGTCACATCATTGCTGGCAGAGTACATATCACAATAGTCCCTTATATTCCATCAACTTTATCAAGGTTAAATTAGGACACATGATAGCACAAGTTCAAATATATGTGTCAGAGAAGGAAGCTTGGACTATAGACTGTTTTGGAAAAGAGACCTGCTTATCTCTACACTTTGGTTGATAACTCTTTCCTGAGTTTTATTTTATAAATCAAAATGAAAAATGTATTATTCTACAGATTATAATAGAATATAAATACATAATATAAATAAATATATCATTAAATATAAATATACAATAAATATATATAAATAAATGTATATTATAAATATATAATATAAATATATTTAAATATATAATAAATATGAAGTTGAAATGCTGGCCTCTTATTTTTCAGTGAATGCTGTTTGCAAGATGAAACTCAGGTCCTTTCAGAACAAAGAAGTAAAGGTCAAGACTTTGGCCTCCAAATGGAATGAGAAATCATATCTTCTGGTTTCCAACCATTCTACATAGACACAGGGATGATTATAATTTCAACCAAGGAATTACAACCACAGAGAGAAAAAGCAATAACAGCAATAAAAATCAATAATCAATGTCTGAAATTATAGATATGTTTCTCAAATATCAATAGGATATGGAGCAACAGATTGGTTCCAGAAAGGAGAAGGACTATGTCAAGGCTATATATTGTCACTGTGCTTATTTAATGTATATGCAGAGTACATCATGAGAAACACTGGGCTGGATGAAGCACAAGCTGGAATCAAGATTGCCGGGAGAAATATTGATAACCTCAGACATGCAGATGACATGACCCTTATGGCAGAAAGTGAAAAAGAACTAAAAAACCTCTTGATGAAAGTGAAAGATGACAGTGAAAAAGTTGACTTAAAGCTCAACATTCAGAAAACAAAGATCATGGCAACCAGTCCCATCATTGCATGGCAAACAGATGGAGAAACAGTGGAAACAGTGGCAAACTTTATTTTGTGGGGCTCCAAAATCACTGCAGATGGTGACTGCAGCCATGAAATAAAAAGACAGTTATTCCTTGGAAGGAAAGTGATGACCAACCTAGACAGCTTATTAAAAAGCAGAGACATTACTTTGCCAACAAAGGTCCATCTAGTCAAAGCTATGGTTTTTCCAGTAGTCATGTATGGATGTGAGAGTTTGACCATAAAGAAAGCTGAGAGCTGAAGAACTGATGCATTTGAACTGTGGTGTTGGAGAAGATCCTTGAGAGTTACTTGGACTGCAAGTTGATCCAACTAGTACATCCTAAAGGAAGTCAGTTCTGAATATTCATTGGAAGGACTGATGTTGAAGCTGAAACTCCAATACTTTGGCCATTTGATGTGAAGAGCTGACTCCTTTGAAAAGACTCTGATGCTGGGAAAGATTGAAGGCAGGAGAAGAAGACAGCAGAGAATGCGATGGCTGGATGGCATCACCAACTCAATGGACATGAGTTTGGGTAAATTCCAGGAGTGGGTGATGGACAGGGAGGCCTGGTGTGCTGTGGTCCATGACGTCGCAAAGGGTCAGACAGGACTGAGCAACTGAACTGAACTGAACTTCTCAAATATCAAATATACTCGCTATTAGAGATTATGAAGAAAAACCACTGAAAGCAACAATTGTATTCGTCTTTCAGCATCAAGATTTAACATGTGTTACTGCCAATATGAATGAAAGATAAAATGGCAGCATCAATAGTGTTGCTTCCCACTTAATTAATGAAAAGTGTTTTAACATCTCTGATTATATTTGAAAAGAATGCTCCAGTAAAAAACACAAACCAAACAAGAACAAGAACCACCAGGTAATGTTATTATGAGAAACAAAATGTTATTATGAGAAAATGGATAGAATTCCCTGTGCTATAGAGTGAACTCTTGTTGCTTAACTATTTGATAAATTCATCTTTAATCCCCATCATCTATCGGAACACTTAATGTGAAAGTGAACGTCTCTCAGTCGTATCCAACTCTTTGCAACCCCATGGAATTCCAGGCCAGAATACTAGAGTGGGTAGCCTTTACCTACTCTAGTGGGTCTTCCCAACCCAGGGATTGAACCCAGGTCTTCTGCATTGCGGGCAGATTCTTTACCAGCTGAGCCACTAAGGAAGCCCAAAAATCACGGTGTGGATAGCCTATCCCTTCTCCAGCAGATCTTCCTGATCCAGGAATCAAACTGGGGTCTCTTGCATTGCAGATCTGCATTCTTTACCTTAATTTTTTGACATAATTTCTCCTTGAATAAGATGTGTGCATGTTTGTGATTGCAGAGATATGAATAACAATTTTATTCAACAGACTAATTTTTAGAGGAATTCCAGGCTTGCAGCAAAATTTACTGAAAGACGTAGAGTTTTCCTTTATACCTCTCTCCCCAACACATGCACGGCCTCTCTATTAACAACATCCCCCACCAAATGGTATGGTTGTTACAATGGGTGGACCTACTTTAACATATCACAACCACTAAGAGGTCACAGTTCACATTAGGGTTCATGCCTGCTATTGGACATTTTATGAATTTGGACAAATGTACAGCATTTATTCACCATTTTTACATAAAAAGAAATAGTTCCAGTAACCTAAAATTTTCTGTATTCCATCTATTCATCCCTTCCTTACGTCTCCCAAACTTGAGGGACCACTGATTTTTTTTAATTTAACTGGCTTCATAGTTTTGCTTTTTCCAGAATGTTATATACTTGGAATCATACAGTATGTAGCCTTTTCATGTTGGTGTCTTGCACTTAGTCATATGCATTTGAATGTCCTCCATGTCTTTTATTGACTTGATAGCCTGTTTTCCTTTTGGTACTGAATAATATTCCATCGTCTGAATGCCCCAACAATTATTTACTGAGCCACCTACTGAAGGACATCTTGGCTTCATCCAAATTGTGACAATTATGCATAAGGCATCTATAAATATCCATTTCATATTTGTGTGGACACAGTTTTAATGCTCATTTAGTAAATATTAACATTAGGGAGCATAACGGGGCTTCCCAGTTGGTGCTAGTGGTAAAGAACTCGCCTGCTAATATAGAAGACATAAGAGATGTGGGTTCAGGCGCTGGGTTGGGAAGATCCCCTGGAGGAGGGCTGGCAACCCATTTCAGTTTCCTTGACTGGAGAATCCCATGGACAGAGGAGCCTGGTGGGCTATAGTCTATAGGATTGTAAAAAGTCAGACACAACTGAAGTGAATTAACACAACACACAGCACAGAAGTAGCATAACTATAGAATCATATGGCAAGAGTATGTTGTATGTAACCACCAAACTGTCCTCCAAAGTGGCTGTCAAAACTGGGCTGAATTGTAGGATACCTGGCTGGTATCTGAGAATTGCTTGAATATATGAGAACACACATACACAGAGCTTGATTTCAGAATATCACTGACATTGGCTTGAGTTTTGGCACACTGTGTTTTTAAAGGAATTGGTCTATTTATCTAGGTAATCAAATTTGTGGACATAGGGTTGTTCATATTCTTTATTCATTCTTTTAATGCCCATGGAAGCTAAAGTGATATCTGCTATTTCATTTATGATAATAACTTGAGGTCGAATTTTAGGATTTTTCCCCTAGATAATCACCATGTGCAAAAAAAAGACAGTTTTATTTCTTCTTTCCCAACCCATATACTTTTTTATTTCCTTTGTCCAAGATCCATGGGATCTGCAGTGATGTCCCTTCATCTCTAACATTAGTAATCTACGTTTTCTCTCTCTTTTTTTTTTCATGGTAATTAGCCTTGTCAGAGGCTTATCAATTATATGGATATTTTCAATGAACCAGCTTTGATTTTGTTGATTGTTTCTATCGATTTCCTTTTCTTAATTTCATTGACATCTGCTCTATTTTTAGTTCTTTTCCTCTCCTTGCTTGGGCATTAATTTTCTATTTTCTTTGTAGTTTCCTAAGATGGCAACTGATTTGGTGAAAAAGACCGAGTTTAGATCTTTCTTCTTTACTTATATATGCATTCAGTTGTAAATTTCCCCATAAGCATGGTATTTTACAAAAGTTTAATCAGTTGTATTTTCTTTTTAATTTAGGTTCAAATATTTCATTTCACTTGAGATTTCTTGTTTGGGCTGGAAGAAGCACAAGCCAGAATCAAGATTGCCAGGAGAAATATCAATAACCTCAGATATGCAGATGATACCAGCCTTATGGCAGAAAGTGAAGAGGAACTAAAAAGTTTCTTGATGAAAGTGAAAGAGGAGAGTGAAAAAGTTGGCCTAAAGCTCAACATTCAAAAAACTAAGATCATGGCATGTGGTCCCATCACTTCATGGGAAATAGATGGGGAAACAGTGGAAACAGTGTCACACTTTATTTTTCTGGGCTCCAAAATCACTGCAGATGGTGACTGCGGCCATGAAATTAAAAGACGCTTACTCCTTGCAAGAAAGATTACGACCAACCTAGATAGCATATTGAAAAGCAGAGACATTACTTTGCCAACAAAGGTTCGTCTAGTCAAGGCTATTGTTTTTCCAGTGGTCATGTATGGATGTGAGAGTTGGACTGTGAAGAAAGCTGAGTGCCAAAAAATTGATTCGTTTGAACTGTGGTATTGAAGACTCTTGAGAGTCCCTTGGACTGTGAGGAGATCCAACCAGTGCATCCTGAAGGATATCAGCCCTGGGTGTTCTTTGGAAGGAATGATACTAAAGCTGAAGCTCCACTACTTTGGCCACCTCATGTGAAGAGCTGACTCATTGGAAAAGACTCTGATGCTGGGAGGGATTGGAGGCAGGAGGAGAAGGGGATGACAGAGGATGAGATGGCTGGATGACATCACCGACTCGATGGACCTGAGTCTGAGTGAACTCCAGGAGCTGGTGGTGGACAGGGAGGCCTGGCATGCTGCAATTCATGGGGTCGCAGAGTCGGACACGACTGAGTGACTCAACTGACTGATTCTATTTCGCTTGAGATTCCTTCTTTAACTCATGTATTATTTATAAATATCTACTTAATTTCCAAGTATTTGGGGATTTTCTAGTTATTTTTCGTGAACTTCCCTGGTGGATCAGATGGTAAAGAATCAGCCTGCAATGTGGGAGACTTGGGTCTGATTCCTGAGTTGAGACTATCCCCTTGAGAAAGAAATGGCAATCCACTCCAATATTATTACCTGGAGAATTCCATGGAAAGAGGAGCTATTTTTCACAAATTACTGATTTCTTGTCTAATTCCATTGTGGTTATAGAGGGAAAACTGTAAGATTTCTGTTCTTTGAATTCTTTTTTTAATTGGAGGATAATTGCTCTACAATATTGTGTTGCTTTCTGCCACACGTCAACATTAATCTGTCTTAGGTATACAAATGCCCCCTCTTCTCTTGAACCTCTCTCCCAGCTCTGTTTCCATCCCACCCCTCTAGGTTGTCATACAGCACTGTCTTAGGGTTTCCTGTGTTATACGATGGTAATGGTGAATGGTAAATGTTCCACGTGAGCTTGAAAATAGTATGTATTCTGCAGTTGGTTGAAGTAGTCTAAGGCTGTCAATTATATCCAGTTGATTGATGGTGATACTGAATTCAACTATGTCTTTACTGATGTTTTGCCTCCAGGAACTGTCTAACCCCAAGGGAGAGGAGGGACAGTTTCCAACTATAATACTGGATTCATCTATTTCTCCTTGCAGCTCTATCAATTTTTGCCTGATGTATATTTATACTCTGTTGTTAGGTGCATACACATTAAGAATTGCTATGTCTTCTTGAAGAATTGACTCCTTTATTTTCTGTAATGCCCTTCTTTATCCTTGATAACTTTTCTGACTCTGCTTTACTGTGTCTAAAATTAACACAGCTACTCCTGCTTTCTTTTGATTAGTTTCATCATGGTATATCTTTATTAATTTTCTTCTAATCTGTACCTGTACTTATAGTTAAAGTGAATTTCTTGTAGGCAACATAAAGTTGCACTTTGTTTTTTAATCCACTGACAATCTACATTTTACTTAGTGCAATTAGGTCACAGATATTGAAAGAGATTATTGACACAGTTACATTTGTAAAACAATTCTTTTTGTTGCCCTTTTTTTCCTTTTGTTGTCTTCCTTTGTTTTGTTGCCTTTTGTAATTTTGACTGCAAATTTTATGTGATTCCACTTTCTCTCCTTTCTCAACATATCAGTATTTATTGCTGTTGTTCAGTAACTAGGTCGTGTTCCACACTTTGCAACCCCATGGACTTCAGCACACCAGGCTTCCCAGTCTACCACTATCCCTGGAGTTTGCTGATTTTCATGTCGATTGAGTTGGTGATACCATCCAACCATCTCATTCTCTGTTGCCACTTCTACTTTTACCTTCAATCATTCCCAGCATCGGGGTCTTTTCAAATGAGTCAGCTCTTCACATCAGGTGGCCAAAGTATTGGAGTTTCAGCTTCAACATCAGTCCTTCCAATGAACATCCAGGACTATCTCCTTTAGGATGGGCTGGTTGGGTCTCCTTGCAATCCAAGGGACTCTCAAGAGTCTTCTCCAACACCACATTTCAAAAGCATCAATTCTTTGGCACTCAGCTTTCTTTATAGCACAACTCTCACATCATTACACAACTACTGGAAAAACCATAGCTTTGACTAGGTGGACTTTTGTCGGCAAAGTAATGTCTCTGCTTTTTATATGCTGTCTAGGTTGGTCATAACTTTTCTTCCAAGAAGTATATTTTAACTTCATGGCTGCAGTTGCCATCTGTGGTGATTTTAGAGCCCCCCAAAATAAAGTCTATGACTCTTTCCACTGTTTCCCCATCTATTTCCCATGAAGTGATGGGACCAAATGCCATGATCTTAGTTTCCTGAATATTGAGTTTTAAGCCAATTTTTTCACTTTTCTCTTTCACTTTCATCAAGAGGCTCTTTAGTTCTTCTTCCCTTTCTGCCATAAGGGTGATGTCATCTGCCTATCTGAGGTTATTGATGTTTCTCCTGGACATCTTGAAGCCAGCTTGTGCTTCATCCAGCCTGGCATTTCTTGTGATGTACTCTGCATATAATTTAAATAAGCAGAGAGACAATATACAGCCTTGACATATTCCTTTCCCAATTTGGAACCAGTCTGTGGTTCCAGGTCCAATTCTAACTGTTGATTCTTGACCTGCATACAGATTTCTCAGGAGGCAGGTCAAGTGGTCTGGTATTCCCATCTCTTGAAGAATTTTCCACAGTTTGCTGTGCTCCACACAGTCAGAGGATTTGGCATAGTTAATAAAGCAAAAGTAGATGTTTTTCTGGAAATCTCTTTCTTTTCTATGATCCAATGGATATTGGCAATTTGATCTCTGTTTCCTCTGCCTTTTCTAAACCAGCTTGAACATCTGGAAGTTCACAGTTCATGTACTGTTGAAGCCTAGCTCAGACAATTTTGAGCATTATTTCGCTAGCTTGTGAGATGAGTGCAATTGTGTGGTAGTTTGAATATTATTTGGCATTGCCTTTCTGTGGGATTGGAGTGAAAACTGATCTTTTCCAGTCCTGTGGCCACTGCTGAGTTTTCCAAATTTGCTTGCTTCTTGAGTGCAGCACTTTCACAGCATCTTTTTTTAGGATTTGAAATTCTTACCTTTGCTAGTGTAGAAGAGAGGTGTTTTTTTTTCCTTTGGCTCCTCTCAGGTTTTTATTTATTTCTTCAATTTTCTATTTTCACATGATATGCCTCAATGCAAGGTGTTTGTTTGTTTGGTATTTGTTCTGTCCTATGTTCCCTGAGATTCCTAGAACTATGGTTAGGTGCCTAGAATTAATCTGGGGGAAATTCTATTCATTATTTTTTCAAATATTTCTTCTGGTTCCTTTCTCTGTCTTCTCTTGCTATCCTTCCACATGTGTGTGTTAAAGTGTTTGTAGTTGTGCTGCAGTCTGAGGAGATCCTGTTCTGGTTTTTGTATGGTTTTGTCTTTATTCTCTTTGATTTTCAGTTTGGAGGATTACTTTGGTCTTTTTTATTTTTTAAATTATGAAAATATGATAATATATTTATAGTAGACTTGGAAAATACACAACAAAGTTACATATAGTTCCACTATATACTATAATTGTTTGAGTAATAGAAATTAAAAATTTTTGGTGGAGTTTCAATATCAGACTCTCAGAAATTAATAGAATGTACAGAGAAGTAGAAGAATATAGTAGACCTGAAAAGCATCATCAGTCAGTTCAACATAATTAACATTTATACAATTTCCACACAATAGTAGGATACAAATTCTCTTCAAGCTCCCATAGACTATAAACTAGGAGACACTGGGACATATCCAGAGACACAAGACCAGGTGCAGAAATTTCATGGTCTAAAGGTATTGAAATCATACTCAGTTTAGAGGTTTTTACTGAGATATTCCCCAGCTTGGAGATTCTTTCCCCAGCCATTTCCTGTCCCCTGAAAATCCAGCAAAGGCATTCTTGATTTCTATTATAGAGTTTTTGTTCCCCAGTATTTATTTTTGGTTATTTCTTACAATTTCAATCTTATCACATTGCCCATCTGTTCTTACATACTGTATCCCTTTCATTACAGTTCATAGCCTATTAATTAGAATTGTTTTAAATTCTACGTCTAACAATTTTAACATCTCTCCTGTGCTTGAGTTGTTCCGATGTTTGCTCTGTCTCTTCAGTCTGCATCGTTTTCCCTTCTAGCATGTCTGGTCAAATTGTCTTGATTGTCTGACATGAAATGCTGGATAAAAGGAGCTGATGTAAATATTTATTTGGGTAACATGATGGTGAGTGTGGGTAGAAGGGAACCCTCTACATCCTACTATTGGTCAGCCTGTATGCCTGGGCTGTGAGCTTCACATGTGTTCCTCAGTCCCCTCCCCTTTCAGGGGGCACCGAATGACTGTAAGGGGCTGTAGTTGGATATTTCCCTCCTTATCAATAGAAGGCTAGAGCCAGTTGGTGGGTTACTTCCTTTCTCCTAGGTCTGTTATGCTGTGATATATCCCACAAGTTAGAGCCTGGTTAAAGCAGTTTTCCTGTGGGCAGAACCTGTTAGGAAAAACAGAGTGCTCTGGTGTATAGTCAGTCTCCTACAGAACGAGCTCTGTAGGAGAGCGGGTTCGTAAGTCCAACAGAGTTAGCTAGGTACCCTGCTAACACAATTGGCTATGTAGTTGCTGTTGTTCACTCACTGAATCATGTCTGACTCTGTGACCCCATGGACTGCAGCACACCACTGTCCTCCACTATCTCCTGGAGTTTGCTCACATCCACATCCAGTGAGTTGGTGATGGCATCCCACCATCTCATCCTTTGCTGTCCACTTCCCTTTTTGCCTTCAATTTTTTCAGCATCAGTGTCTTTTCCAACTAGTGGGCCCTTCAAACCAGGATATATATTATTATAGCCTGCCAGGCTCCTCTGTCCATGGGATTTCCCAGGCAAGAATACTGGAGTGGGTTGCCATTCCCTTTTCCAGGGGATCTTCCCAATTCAGTGATAGACTCATATCTCCTGCATTGCAGACAGATTCTTTACCATCTAGGGAAGACCAAGTATATATAACATATATATATATTTATATATAATATAATATGTATTATATGTCTGTTATAATTTATATATATTATATATGTGTTATATATATTATATATGAGTGTTATATATTACATATATCAAATATTAATATATTATATTATTGATATGAATATTATAATTAGTATTAATTAGATTTATATATTATTTATATTATATAATATATTATAAATATATTATATATATTAAATGTTTAAAATTGTATAATTGTATATGATTATATTTTATATTTATATTTAAAAGTAAAATAAATATATAAATATAATAATAATAAATATTCTCTATAACTTATATAATATAGTACTGTATATTGTTTTATATCATTATTAATATATTATTCAACATATTGAATATCAGTAGGTTGATATATATAATATATATTCCATATAATGGTTTCTATAATATATAACATGTATCAAATATATATCACTATATATTAAAATATATAAATATGTAATTTATATAATATATACAATATAATATATAATTATTATATATATTTAATATTCAATATTTAATATATGGATTATGTATTATATAAATATATACTATATATGGATTATATATTTATATCTATTTGCATATTATTTAATATATAATATATATTACATGATATATATTATAATATGTGTATATTATGAATGTTGTATATTTAAATATGTATTATATATACTTATATATAAGTATTAATTAAATTAGTAGTCAATTATACATAATTATATGTAATATATAATATTATTTAATGTATTATAAAATATTATATTTTAATATATTTTAGTATATTATATTATTAATTTTATAATGTAAATTATTTATATTTATACTATTTATTGCAGAAGGCAACAGTGACCCACTCCAGTACTCTTGCCTGGAAAATCCCATGGACAGAGGAGCCTGGTGGGCTGCAGTCCATGGGGTCGCTAAGAGTCAGACACGACTGAGTGACTTCACTTTCACTTTTCACTTTCATACATTGAAGGAAATGGCAACCCACTCCAGTGTTCTTGCCTGGAGAATCCCAGGGACGGGGGAGCCTGGTGGGCTGCCGTCTATGGGGTTGCACAGAGTCGGACACGACTGAAGTGACTTAGCAGCAGTAGTAGCATACTATTTATACACTATACATTAATATATTAATATATCATATTGTTAATTTTATTTTATATTATTATATATTAATATATTAATACATAATAATATGTTATAATATATGTATAAGGGTTATATATATTATATATGTTAATTCTTGTTATATAAGTGTGAATTATATAAATGTTATTTTCTAACACTTTTCATGTGTTAATATTTATTATATATATATAAATATTAATCTCTATATTAATTATATATATTATCTAATCATATATATATCTAATATATAATATATATATCTAATCATAAATGCTTCTAGTGAAGAGTTATCCCTTTGCCCTGACTCTAAATGTAGGACAGTGATTCAAAGCCTTGGTTTTTTCAATATTTCTAACATGAAGTTCCTTTGGGTTACTTCTCAGAGCAAAGAATGGGCCAAGTTTAGGCCCATTGCAAACAAATACAGATGTGTTTCTTAGCTACCTGTAATGAAGTTTAAGTATTTTAGTTTGTTTTGGGCCACAGAAATGGAAACATTCCGAAACACATTTAATTACTTTCCATTTCTTCAATCCCAGCACTAACACCTGCTACCCTATTGTCCTCTTTAACTCTTTTTCAGAGAGCCCAGGCTTCTGCTTTTTTTATACTCAGAGATTATTGCTAGTATTGTTCAATCTCTACAGAAAAAGTTAAGGAGGAAAATTGAGAAAATTAGAATTTTCTTTAGCTCATGAAGGAAGCAGAAACAATAGAAACATTCATTCATTACTTCTTCTTATGATATAGAAAACTGAATAACAGAATGAACATATTATACTGCTAGAAATAGAGACAAAGTCAATCTGTGGGATTTTTTTTTGTGTGTGTGTTTCTTCTTTGGCAGTTTTATAATCACTTTTCTGAAAAGAGAATAAATATTCCATATTTTCATTATGAGTTCTCTGTTATCAATATTGTCATTTTCAGTAAGTATGATGAACCATTTCATGATTCCCTCCAAGTAATAATTGCTCTTGAGTCCTTCTTTTAAAAAAGTTACATGCCTACAGTAATGAAAATACCCATGAATTTTTGAGAAATATAATTACATTGTAACTTGAAGCTTCATATAACAGATATTCCCATAAGACTTCATATAACAGATATTCCAGTACATCTCACTTTCAAACAAGTATAAATGAAAGTTTGTCCTATTTTCTTGATGCTAGGGAGTATTTTGAAATGAAAAATACACATTTCCCCCCATATTAAGACTTTATTTAACACACCTGAATAGAGATCTTTATGTATTTGGCACCCTTAAAAATGTGTGATGTTTAAAGAAAAATTGGATATTTACTTTACAAGAAGTGCACAATTCAGTGCATGTAATAATTTGATAAAAAAAATGTAGAAAGAGAAGAACAAAGAGTGTATTTTTGAACTTCATTTTGACTTTCATCACGTGGAATCATTCTTTGCAGAATAATTTATAGCCATGTATCTTATTAATCAGAATTTCAACAGAAAAGTGACCTGTGGGCAGTTAGGTAATACTGCTATAATATTTTAGGTGTTATCAAGATTACTCATCCTCTAAACCAGAAATATCACAAACAGAAATGGCCTCCAAGGTTGCATAGAAAGAGTGTGGATTTCAGATGTGTGATGGGCAATTTTTATTGCTCTATCTGTATGTGAGTAACTTATTTTGATTATCTTTTTATGAACTTTTGAAAACTAGTATTTGCTATGGCCCTCTCTTGTTCTCTGTCTTCTCATAAAACATCTTGAGGGCAACAGAAGTGTGTCAGGAGCATCCACACTGAAGGCAGTGGTCACTGTGTGCATTATGTCATCTTAACACTCCACCTGCTTCCAAGACTCCCCAGTCTCACATTTGTTCTGTGAAGATTCACCGTCTTTTGACAAATGTACTTTTCCTAATTAGAATCAGCCTCTACTGCTGGTAACCAAAGAGGTCTAATTAATGCAAGGTCACTAAGAGAACAAATATTTTGGAAAGAAAATAAATTCTGAAAGACAAAGCATATCGTTTCAGATTGTCGGAGGAGATCAAAGCATACTTAGATGAGACAGTTATAAAAAGTGGGTGAATATCTTGGAGAATGTCAAATTCCTGGCAATAGATACAAAAGCTGTGGGGAGCTCTAGTGACAGCCATCCAGGTATTGTTTGACAAACCATTTTTGTAGGACTAAATGCAATGTACCATTGGCTTCCCTAGTGGCTCAGTGGTAAAGAACATGCCTGCAATGCAAGAGACACGGGAGACTCAGGTTCAATCCCTGGGTTGGGAAGATCCTCTGAAGGAGGAAATGGCAATCCACTCCAGAATTCTTGCCTGGAGAATTCCATGGACAGAGGAGTTTGGAGGGCTTCAGTTCATACAGATGCAGTGTTGGACACAACTAAGAGACTAGGCGCTACTACTGTGATGCAATGCAACACACGGAATCAGTTGATTTCTGAAGACCGATGTGAAGTGGGAAAAGTGCTTCATACAGGAACAGGAAGACATAGAAGACATCCTTGTGCAAAAACCACCAACCCCTCCCTGAAACAGGAACTAACATATGTCTTTAAGTCACAGAATCTGGACTAAAAGGTACAAAGCGATAGGAAGAGAAAAACAAAAACCAGACAGAACTAGCTAGAACAAAGACCTCTACAAATCTGTCCTTCAACAGACCTAGAGTCGTATTCTATGCTGATTTTTCTAAACTAGCTACTAAATGACACATCAATGAGAAGCCATGACTGGAAGGTGTGGAGCAAAGAGAGACAGAAAGAGGATGGCACCCCATTCCTGGAGAAGCCTTATCCCTTCCCCCCAGAAGACAAATGCATACACCTCCCCATTATCATTATCCTCATCCCCATTATCCTCACTCCTTGTAATCAAATGGAATCCTGAAAAGTGGCCCTGATGAACCTATCTGAAGGGCAGAAATAGAGACACAGACATAGAGAAAGGACTTGCAGACACAGTGGTGAAGGAGAGGGTGGGGTATATGAGAGAGTAACATTGACACATATGCACACTATCGTGTGTAAAATAGATAGCCAGTGGGAAGCAGCTGTGTGTATAGAGCTCAGCTCTGTGCTCTGTGATGACCTGGATGGGTGGTCACATTGTCGTATGGCAGAAATCAACACAGCACTGTGAAGCAATTATCATCCAATTAAAAATAAATTTTAATAAAGGCATTAAATGCTATCAAGAAGATTATTTACCACCACCTGGTGGCTCAGCAGGAAAGAATCTGTGCATCAATGCTGGAGACATGGGTTCAATCTCTGGCTTGGGAAATTCCCATTGGAGAAGGAAATGGTAACCCGCTCCAGTATTCTTATGTGGGAAAGCCCATGGACAGAGGAGCCTGGTGGGCTGCAGTCCATAGCGTTGCAAAAGAGTTGGACGTGACTTAGCAACTAAACAACAACAACAGATACTGTTAAAATGCATTACAAAATCACGTGCAAAAAATCAACATGGGAGAAAAGTTTGTCTGGTCCAGGCTAGGACCAGAGCAGGCTCCACGAGACCTAAATAAGTAACAGTTGTTCAATAAATATATATTGAACACATAAATTAACTAATGTGTGTAATCATGGAATTTAGAGAGGGTACAGTTTACTTTCAGACAATAATCAAATTGGCAAATTTTACAACTAAGTTTTTGTTTGCATTTGGTGTCGTTCTTTAAGATACCAAAAGAATTATCCACACTGATGTTATTTGAGTTACAAGAATAACTCACATGCTCACTTCTGAGGAACTGTTCTAGCAAGAGGTCACTTCGCCCAAGTCTTCTTCATAAGCAGCATAAACATTTCCAACAATAAATGATGAGTGCCAACACATCAGAACACTCAGCAGCCCCTTGAGGTCATTAGAAAGCCCCTGAAGATGAAGTCTGTGCTGTTTCTGAACATATCAAGTATCCTCAAACATCTAATGACCTCGTTCATCAGGGACCATAATGCTCATCAACCCTTTACAAACAGAAATATGAGCATCATGTCTATCAGAAGGTACAGGATAGGCGCATCTCAACTAGAAAATCCTCACACATATGAAGTGTCTCTTTAACACATCCCCAAATGTCAGTAATGAATTTTAAATTTAAGAGTGAATTTGTGACTACATTTTCCTTTAGCAGAATACATAAAAGAATGAGAATCATTTAAAAAATTTCTTTCTATGTTCCACAGACATCAAGGCAATCCTTCTAAACTAAAAATTAATATTTTAGCCAAGGTATTTCAACCTTCCTTCCCAACAAGTGTGCTTCCATTTCCTATACCATCTAGTAGTGCCCTCATTTTGTGACATTCAGATTTCTCCTCCAAAATCTCTGAAATACCTTGAAAAAATGAGATCATTCTTTGAGACAAGTCCTCTATTCATTATTGAGCTTTCTCCTTATTTTTTCATGTACAAATGTGTAAAATAAATGAGATTTTTTTCCTAAAAATGTATATCCATTCAATAGTCCTGTCACAATGTTACACTATGGACAAAACATTTTAAATCTAATATTGCAATCAAAACAAAAGTCTAGACTGAAAATTAAGTGGAATTTGATCAATACCCACACACAGATTTCTAAATTACTGTGTTTGACTGATGGTTATTCATTTATATTATCCATAGCTAAGAAATCAAACAGGGAAAGAGTAGCTTAGGTATAGCTGTTTATGTTATCCAGAGTTCCCTCCTCAAGATTATTACAATTATGCCTGGTTTTATGGCATTTTATTTATTGATATGATCACTGGATTTTTGAATAATATATGAATTCTTATCATCATGCACTATAAATGGGCTTAGCCTCCAAGTTAAATTAGATGACATTTACTTTGACTTTAGAAAATGACCTTTTCTATAATTTGTGTGTAGTAGAAAAGATATGGTAATTTAAATAAGTTGTGAAGAAGAAACACATCACTTGTATTTAGAGAAAATTACTTTTGAAATGTTGGGAAAGAGACTACTCTGACTTTCTGAGGCTCTGACTTGTCCCTTCACTGCCTTAGAACCATTCTCTGCACATATGTACACACATATATGCTCATACTCACTCACACACACACACACGAACACACATGGACATACTCACATGTGCACACAGCCACACACACATGAACACACATGTATACATGTGTACATATTCAATGCACACATGAACACATATGCACAAACACACAAGAACACACAAGCACATGTATGCATGAACTCACCCATGAATACATAGTATACACACATGCACTTGAACACACATGCACATAACTTAGATGTACACACACTTGTGCATCCACACATGAACATGTGTACATGACATATATACACATATGTACAAATTCATACACATTATGCAATAACACAGGAACTCACATGCATATACCCACACATGCACACACAAACACACAAGCACATAGTCACATAAACACACTCATGCACCCATGAACAAACAGTGCACACACACACGAATATACATGCACATGCATTTGCTCTGTCACTTTTTCTTACTTTCCTGCTATCCCTCTTACCCATAATTTTTTCACTTGGATAAGATTTCGATGGTTTTCAAGACAAAAATACATTTATTTACTGAGATAGATTATCAGTAAAGCACATTATACAATTAATCTTATAAAAACGTGTTCAAACTGCCTGGGTCCACTTATAGGCAGATGTTTTCAATAGTGAACAAGACAGTGCTACTATCTGTGGTTGGCTGAATCCGCAGGTGAAAAATCATGGATACTGATTAACCAAGGATGTGGTGAGCTAAATGCAAATTATACAAGGATTTTCTACTGGGGAAAATCTGTGTTGTTCAAGGGTCAACTGTTTACTTACCAATGATGAATATAATTTCAAATATCTGAAAAGGGAAAGCGTTAGTTACTTAGTCATGTACAATTCTTTGTGACCCCATGGATTGTAGCCCTCCAGCCTCCTCTGTCCATGGGATTCTCCAGGCAAGAATACTGGAGTTGGTTAACATTTTCTCTTCCAAGTGATCTTTCCCACCCAGGGATAGAACCCAGGTCTCCTGCATTGCAGGCAGATTCTTTGCCATCTTACCCACACCACTGGGATTAAATAATTACAAATATATGTTGCATATTGTTTAAAGTTTTAGATAATTTTTTCAAAATAGAAACAGAAAAGTACATACAACACAGTTTAAAAATGCAACTTCTATTACAGCAGAGTAAGATAAAATACATTCTTTCCTAATATGATTATAACTTAACTTTAACTCACAGTTTTCAGTGTTCCTTGTTGAACAGATATATTCCTAGATGGTGAAGAAACATGTCAGAAACTTAACAAGAAACCTCAAATTCAAATCTTGGTTGTGACATACACAACTGTACTTTTTAATTATCACAAACAACTGTATTATGATTTTGATTAGCTATTTCATATTATTTTGGTTATAAAAAGAAATAAATGAAAAACTCCTTTGATCAACACAAATGTTTTAGCATCAAAAAATATGAGTGCCTTTTCACCTTTCTTACAGTTTCCTTTGTTCTTCAGAAGCTTTTAAGTTTAATTAGGTCTCATTTGTTTATTTTTGCTTTTAATCCCAATATTCTGCGAGTTGGGTCATAGAGGATCCTGCTGTGATTTATGTTGGAGAATGTTTTGCCTATGTTCTCCTCTAGGAGTTTTATAGTTTCTGGTCTTACGTTTAGATCTTTAATCCATTTTGAGTTTATTTTTGTGTATGGTGTTAGAAAGTGTTCTAGTTTCACTCTTTTACAAGTGGTTGACCAGTTTTCCCAGCACCACTTGTTAAAGAGATTGTCTTTAATCCATTATATATTATTGCCTCCTTTGTCAAAGATAAGGTGTCCATAGGTGTGTGGATTTATCTCTGGGCTTTCTATTTTGTTCCATTGATCTATATTTCTGTCTTCGTGCCAGTACCATACTGTCTTGATGACTGTGGCTTTGTAGTAGAGCCTGAAGTCAGGCAGGTTGATTCCTCCAGTTCCATTCTTCTTTCTCAAGATTGCTTTGGCTATTCAAAGTTTTTTGTATTTCCATACAAATTGTCAAATTATTTGTTCTAGCTCTGTGAAAAATTGGTAGCTTGATAATGATTGCATCAAATCTATAGATTGCTTTGGGTAGTATACTCATTTTCACTATATTGATTCTTCCAATCCATGAACATGGTATATTTCTCCATCTAAAAGCTTCTGCACAACAAAGGAAACTATAAGCAAGGTGAAAAGACAGCCCTCAGAATGGGAGAAAACAATAGCAAATGAAGCAACTGACAAACACCTAATCTCAAAAATATACAAGCAACTCCTGTAGCTCAATTCCAGAAAAATAAACGACCCAGTCAGAAAATGGGCCAAAGAACTAAATAGACATTTCTCCAAAGAAGACATACAGATGGCTAACAAACACATGAAAAGATGCTCAACATCACTCATTATCAGAGAAATGCAAATTAAAACCACAATGATGTACCATTTCATGCCAGTCAGAATGGCTGCTATCCAAAAGTCTACAAGTAATAGATGCTGGAGAGGGTGTGGAGAAAAGGGAACTGTCTTACATTGTTGGTGGGAATGCAAACTAGTACAGCCACTATGGAGAAAAGTGTGGAAATTCCTTAAAACCTGGGAATAGAACTGCCTTATGACCCAACAATCCCAGTGCTGGGCATAGACACCAAGGAAACCAGAATTGAAAGAGACACGTGTACCCCAATGTTCATTGCAGCACTGTTTATAATAGCCAGGACATGGAAGCAACCTAGATGTCCATCAGCAGATGAATGGATAAGAAAGCTGTGATACATATACACAATGGAGTATTACTCAGCCATTAAAAAGAATACATCTGAATGAGTTCTAATGAGGTGGGTGAAACTGGAGCCTATTATACAGAGTGAAGTAAGCCAGAAAGAAAAACAGCAATACAGTATACGAGGACATACATATAGAATTTAGAAAGATGGTAACGATAACCCCATATGTGAGACAGCAAAAGAGACACAGATGTATAGAGCAGACTTTTGGACTCTGTGGGAGAGGGAGAGGTTAAGATGATTTGGGAGAATGGCATTGAAACATCTATAATATCATATATGAAATGAATCACCAGTCCAGGTTTGATGCATGATACTGGATTCTTGGGGCTGGTGCACTGGGACAACCCAGAGGGATTGTACGGGGAGGGAGGAGGGAGGGGGGTTCAGGATGGGGAACACATGTATACTTGTGGTGGATTCATGTTGATGTATGGCAAAACCAATACAATATTGTAAAGTAATTAACCTCCAATTAAAATAAATATATTTATATATATATAAAATAAGGGTGACATGTAACACTACCAGATCCTTCAGACAATTTTGGAAACATGGATTCAAGTTCATATTTATTGAGTAAAAATTGAAGGAAACTGGAATAAGTGAAAGTGAAACTTGCTCAGTTATGTTCCACTCTTTGCAACCCCATGAACTGTAGCCTGCCAGGCTCCTCTGTTCATGGGATTCTCCAGGAAAGAATACTGGAGTGGGTGATTCTCCAGGCTAGAAATACTGGAGTGAGTGGAATTCTCCAGGCTAGAATACTGGAGTGGGTGGAATTCTCCAGGCTAAGATACTGGAGTGGTAGCCTTTCCCTTGGATCTTCCCAACCCAGGGATTGAACTCAGGTCTCCTGCATTGCAGGTGGATTCTTTACCATCTGAGCCACCAAGGAAGCCCTGAGTAATAATTAGCAGAAGTAATTTTATTACTTCTGGAAATAAAACAGTTGTGCAAGATAACAAATCAGCTAAACAAAACCACATATAATATATTTAATATATAGCCTACATATACATCAACTTATCTAAGGCTCTGTTTATTTGCAAGATGAAAAAACACAATTCAGTGATCAAAGTGTCTTTTCATTTCTTTTTATAAAAAAGGAAAAGCAAATATTTTCATATAATTTCATATCTAGAACTATTTTTGAATTGGCTTTTAATCCTTATTCTGAAAATAATTTCAAGGTAAACGTAGTCTTCTTAGTGAGAATTAGCCACTTTATTTATTTTAAAAATTCCTCTTTCTTAAAAATGCATCATGATATTGCTTTTATTGGTATTTTCATTAGTATTCAGTTAACTAAAAATGTATTAATTAATTACTGCATTTTGTATGTACCAGTCATCAGATGGGTTATTATTATAATAGCAGGAATTAAAATACCATTTATAAAGATGCTGATTATGATATTCATGGTAAGAATTATCATAATGATGATTGAATCTTCAAGGCAGTTACTTATGTAAATTAGTTTCTGAGAATGGAGGGAAGATGTGCTATATTTTTAAAAGTTACCACCCATATAGTTCAAATTAAGATAGTAGCAGTATTTAAAACAAAAACAACAACAACAACAAGAAAAAAAAACAAGGCAGAGTTATGGGGAAAATCCATTTGCTTTTGCCCAGCTCCATTCAATGATGCCTCCAGAGTAATGAAATGATTCTTGCTGTTTTTAGTCAGCATTATACTGATGGACCAGTCCGTTCTGAAAGAGATCAGCCCTGGGATTTCTTTGGAGGGAATGATGCTAAAGCTGAAACTCCAGTACTTTGGCCACCTCATGTGAATAGTTGACTCATTGGAAAAGACTTTGATGCTGGGAGGGATTGAGGGCAGGAGGAGAAGGGGACAACAGAGGATGAGATGGCTGGATGGCATCACTGACTCAATGGACGTGAGTCTGAGTGAACTCCGAGAGTTGGTGATGGACAGGGAGGCCTGGCGTGCTGCGATTCATGGAGTCGCAAAGAGTCAGAGAAGACTGAGTGACTAACTGATACTGATGGATGGAGAAGGCAATGGCACCCTACTCCAGTACTCTTACCTGGAAAATCCCATGGACGGAGGAGCCTGGTAGGCTGCAGTCCATGGGGTCGCTAAGAGTCGGACACGACTGAGCAACTTCACTTTCATTTTTCACTTTCCTGCATTGGCGAAGGAAATGGCAACCCGCTCTAGTGTTCTTGCCTGGAGAATCCCAGGGACAGTGCAGTCTGATGGGCTGCCGTCTATGGGGTCACACAGAGTCTGACAGGACTGAAGCGACTTACAGCAGCAGCAATACTGATGGAGGGTGTGCAAGTGTGTGCTCAGTCATGTCCCGTTCTTTGCCACTCCATGGACTTTAGCCTGTTGGTCTCCTCTGTCCATGAGATTTTCCCAGGCAAGAATATTGGAGTGGATTGTCATTTCCTCCTTCAGGGGATCTGCACAACCCAGGGTTCAAACCTGTGGGTTCTGAATTGGCAGGCTGATTCTCTACCATTTAACCACAGGGGAAACCCATACTGATGTAAGGCCCAACCCCAATTTTTCCCAGAACTTCTCTATATTCTTAGGAACATACAGTTCCCTTTAAATAAGAGAAGAAAGCAAGTAAAATTTCCAATTACAGAATCCCTACATTTAAAAAAAATAGATGTTTAAATATGTGTTAATTTCCTATTTGCCTTTCCAATTAGTTTTAAATTTGTGGCTGAAAATTTCAATTTATTACTTCTAGAGAGTCTTTCCCTTCCCAAGATTTAAAAACAAATTACTGTAGAGTTTACATAAATATGCTTAAATAAATGCTATATTATATGGTGAAAATTCAGATATTTTTATTGCTTATTTTATTTACCTTTCCATTCCTGATATTCTGTTATTACTCTGAATGTTTAAGAACTCAATTTTGTTACATATTAACCTCAATGAATTACAGTTTTAGATTTTGTTGTTTTTTGATTTTTTCAATTAAAAAAATGATCTATAGTGAAGTCACTCGTATTAGATAATAATAACTTACTAAGACAATTAAAGATAAATTATTATACTAATGATACAGATGAGTCAACATACATAAATAAAAGCAGATTTTAAAGAATACTGTGACTGCCATATAAATTGTGGAAGATAATAGGGTTTCATTATTTAATGAAATACTGATAAGCTTAAACACTTCAAAATAACTTTAATTACTCAGGGAGGAAGTGTTTCATCACCAGAATGTCCACTTGACAATGAGACAGAAAGGACTTTCCTTATGGTCCAGTGGTAAAGATTTCCCATTGCAGTGCAGGGGACATGGGTTTGATCCCTGGTCAGGGGACTAAGATCACATATGCCTCGGAGCAACTAAGGCAGCACACCGCAATCACTGGAGAGTCCATGCATGGCAATGAAGGAACCCACAGGATGCAAGGAAGAAGCCCACAGGATGCAAGGAAGGAGCCCACAGGATGCAAGGAAGGAACCCACAGGATGCAAGGAAGGAGCCCACAGGATGCAACAAAGAAGCCCAGAGGACGCAATGGAGTTCCTGTGTGCCACGTCTGAGACCAGGGCAGCCAAGTAAATAAACTGTCATTTACGTGCTTAGTTGTGTGCAACTCTTTGAGACCCCATGGCCTGTAGCCTTCCAGGACCTCTGTCTATGAGATTTTCCCAGGCAGAAATACTGGAGTGAGTTGCCATTTCCTCCTCCAGGAGATCTTCTTAACTCAGGGTTCAAATCCAGGTCTCCCTCATTGGCAGGCAGATTATTTACCACTGAGCCACCAGGGAGGCCTAAATAAATAAAAAGAAAATGAGACAGAAGAGCTGACACACAGTGGTGCCAAATAAACTAAAACACTGGAGATGGAAGCAGAGAAGGGTTTATGCCCAAGCATCCCACAACAGGCCTATTCCTTCAGCTCTAAGCGTTGTGCTCTGTCACCTGTGCTTAGGGCTTCCTGGTGGCTCAGATTGTAAAGAATCCACCTGCAGTGCAGGAGACAAAGGTTCAGTCCCTTGGTCAGAGGATCACCTGAAGAAGGAAATGCAACCACTCATGTATTCTAGCCAGGAAAATTCCATGGACAGGGGAACCTGGCGGGCTACAGTCCTTGGGGTCACAAGGAGACCGACACAATTGGACACAACTGGACACAACTGAATGACTAACACTTTCACTGTCCACAGTCACACTGCACCTTAGTCCCAAACTGTAAAAGAATGTGGCCTATAGCTGAAGTGTCCAAGAGGGCCCATTCTCAAGGCTCTGCCTTTAAAAGCATAATTCTTTTCATTCATACAGAGATATAAATGTGAAGAACAGAAAATAATTGTCTTGTTGGAGGTTTATAGGAATGTGATCAGATCTATGTGAATGGCTGCAAGAACAAAGGAGTCTGACCCTGGGGTCTGATCCTCACTAAGAAGTTTGCAACAATCTGCCACACGGTCTCCCCTTTTAGTATTTAACATAAAAGAAACCTGAATTCTAACTCCAGAAAGATGGTTCTTGGGATGCTAGTCCACTATCTTCTGAGTCTGCTGGCTCTCTGAAAAAGTTGATAATCCTTGCTCCAACACTTGCCTATTTACTGGCCCACCATGAGGTGAATAGCACCCGATAACAATCATTTTTAAATTTCATAAATGTTATTATTTCCTGTATTGTGCTCAGTTGCTCTGTTGTGTCTGAGTCTTTGCAATCCCATGGATTATAGCCTGCCAGGCTTCTCTGTCCATGGGATTTTCCAAGCAGGAATACCAGAGTGGGTTGCCATTTCCTCCTCCAGTGATTTCCTGTATTATAATAGTACTTATCCAGTTCCTTTTATTTAGTTTATAATAGTCTGTTATAAATCCAGGCTACTTAAAAGGGAGCAAAACAATTGTCCTTATGTAATATTTAGAATCAGACTTGATCCAGAGAAAGAAATATCAGAGCCTTCAAATTTATCAAAGACATTTTTTTAGAAGTCTAAACTGTCAAGAGACTGTGATAACTCATCTGTTCCTTTCAGATGTCTTGAAGATCAATACTTATTTCAGGTACTGGTGATCATGTGCTTATCTGCATCAATCACTGAGGGGAACATGTCAAACACATGGGAGCCATTTCATTTTATCCTGATTTAGGGGGAATCGTGGTACATATCAATCACCGTGACTGTGCCAAAGGGTGCCATTACAAGTGCAAGTCATATTTTAATAATATAAAATGCAGTTTTAAATCTTTCCTATCAAATCTTGAAATGTTCATATTAAACTTGGTATGTAACCATGATGGTAACTAAAATAATTTACTTTGCCCAAAGTCAGAAAGAAGCCAGTGAAGGAGAATAAAAACAAAAAAATCCTGATACACATTATCAAATATTGCTTATAGAAATATGGAAACATTTACTGAAAATAACTAAGGATATGCTAAGTATCAAAATAATATTATCTATCACAAATACATATGGGGAAAGAGAGAGGGAGAGAAGGAGACATAGACTGTGGTATTCATTTATGTAGTATCTAAACAAATTTTATTTTGGGTTCCAGCCACGGCCTTAACAAGGTAATTCCGAACATTTTCCTCCCTATACCTGCATGCTGCATGGCATCCATATATTCATATTGGGTGCATATTCATGGGTCTTTCTGGGTTACATGAAATTCTTGGGCTTTTGGTTTAAAATATATAATGAAAGTGGGAGAGAAGTCAGTGTTTTTCTAATAAAGTTAATATTTAATTAACTGTAACAAACATCCTTCGGAGAAGGCAATGGCACCCCACGCATTGGAGAAGAAAATGGCAACCCACTCCAGTGTTCTTGCCTGGAGAATCCTAGGGATGGGGGAGCCTGGTGGGCTGCCGTCTATGGGGTCGCACAGAGTCGGACAAGACAAGCGACTTAGCAGCAGCAACAAACATCCTTATAACTTTGGCATGGTCAAAATGAGAGTCCATTAGATGAATCTGAGAAATCTGAATCATCTGAAAGCAATGCTCTAATTTTTAGTCCCATTTCTCAATGCATATTCTTTAGATATACTCTAGAGTAAGAGAAATGCAGGCCAGCAATGAATTAGTGTAGGTTGGGTTGTCAATCACAGCAGATACAAAATCAGAGTGGCAAAGATGCCAAATTATTCAAAATCATTTCTATGAGGTATTTGACACAGTAAGAGCAGATACCAGCCACCTATATTATAACTCAGTGACAAGTATTATTGCAGGAGCTCACTTTAGTATTAATACAAAACATTGTGAACAAGATTCTGTAGGTGGTATATTAGAGGAAGAGGATAGTAGTCCATTTGGTTATCAGATTTATAATATTATTTATTTAGCTTTTTATAGTGTGAAATTCCAGAACATAGTTTAAAGTTACTGCTTTTTAATGCTGTTATTTATTTATTTTTTTAGCACTTTTTTCCTCTTTTTTGGGTCATTTGTATACAATTTGAAAAGATCCCCACACAAAAACAAAAAAGCTGTCTCTATTTTTCTCTTTTCTAGATAATATAGACTTCAGACTTGTATCTGCAAACCTAATGACCAAAAATAAGGGAAAAGTGTCAAAAAAATAAAAAAGGGGTACAAACTTTCCCATTTCTCACAAACAAGTTGCAGAAAATCCTGCATGTATTTTCCAACATTGCAAAATGTATAAAATTAAGTTAAAAAGAACACAAATATCACACCATGCTTTTACCCTTGTTGAAAAGAAGCTCTGCTTCTTACCAAAGAAACATTCTTTCAAGTTCAGGACACAACAGTAACATCAGATTGCAAGGAAGTATTTGAATTTAACATGACCTGTATAGAAGATGCTAGATCCACAGCTTTCAACTTTGAGTATTATACTACAGTCAGAAAGAAAGAATGAATCTTTTCATATCTTTAAATAATTTTATTATCTCAAATGGATATCTCATCTTGTGACTGGATTACTAGGATCAAATGCCAGTGGGTCTCTGCCCTCTACGCCTCTCTCCCTCCAGGTAGAAAAATGTCTGCCCCTACTGGAGCAGAATATGCTAATCTGTTAAATCTGCTCCTTCTCTTCAACTACAAGCATGAGTGTACACACACACACACACACACAATACTTACTGAATGAATGAATGAACAAGACTTATGTTCTTCCCTCATTATCTCATTGTCACATTGTCATCATTTGTCACCTTGCCATTATCGTCAAGGCAACAATCAGTGTTTTATTGACAAATATATGAGCAGTAGAAGGTGAAAAAAGAAGGAAAAAACAAGAGAGGTAAAGAGAAAGTGCACATGAAAGAAATGCCACGAAAAACTGCATTCCAAAGCAAATTTGGAATGGCTGATAAAATTTGCTAGTTAAACTCCCTTGATACTGTCTTTTAGTTTAGACCGCTTACAATTATTTTAAATTTAATTTGAAATCATTGTAATGTTCATACTGTATATCCTGGAAGCAATTCTGATATAATATTTTATTAAAAGTCAACCTCTTCATCTATATTTTCAAATGTTTTGGCAAAGAGTTCTATTTCATGCTGTTATTTCTCTGTTCTCCTTCATTAACACTGTTTAATTCCTGTTCCCATTCCAATAGCTATTTATTTGTATCATATATTTTTCTTGATTGAAATTTGTCGGTAAAGGTCTAGTTTATTTAAAAATGACTTTTGGATTTTATGATAAGATATTAACTATTTTGCTAATTTCTACTATGTCTTATTATTCATTGATACTCATATGAACTTCACTTCTTATTTTTAATTTAATTTTAATACATCTCATTTCCAAGTCTAAGTTATTTTAATATTTTTGGTTTCATTATTATAAGCATTTGTACTCTCATTTTATAAAAATATTTACATATTTATGCTTATTAAATATTGAACAATGAAAAAAAAGTTTTCTTCTTTGTATTTTTCCCACTGCAGCTCTATTATCTAGAAAAAAATGACTTAATTTTCCTCAGCACATTTTCCTCTCACATTTTTTGATGGATCCTTTCTTTTTTTTTCAAATTATACTTGCAATATTTCATAATCATAACTGCAGTTATTTCCTAGATGCTGAAAATATAATTATAACATTATTTTAACAATATAATAACATAACACTATTATTAACAGATTACATAATCTGAAACCATATAATTGTTTTATTTTTGTTTCCTGGAGTCCTTTGTTATTTCATCCTCAACTGTTTATCTTGTGTTCTTAGTCGCTCAGTCATGCCCACCTCTTGGGACCCCATACACTAGCCTGCCAGGCTCTTCTGTCCATTGGATTTTTCAGGCAAAGATACTGGAGGGGGTTGCCATTTCCTGGTCCAGGGGGATCTTCACGACCCTGGAATCGGACCCAGGAATCGAATGGGGGTCTCTTGCCTTGCTGGCAGACTCTTTACCAACTGAGCTACTAGAGAAGAATTGAATAGCTGATATCTTAGTCGTTTTCATCAACTCTTTCCTATTTGAGTGAGTGAAGTCGCTCAGTCGTATCAGACTTTGTGACCCCTGGCCTCTACAGTCCATGGAATTCTTCAGGCCAGAATACTGGAATAGATAGCCTTTCCTTTCTCCACGGGATCTTCCCAACTCAGGGATCGAGCCCAGGTCTCCTGCATTGCGGGCGGGTTCTTTGCCAGCTGAGCTACAAGTGAAGCCCAAGAATACTGGCCCGGGTAGCCTATCCCTCCTCCAGTGGATCTTCCCCACCCAGGAACTGAACCTGGGTCTCCTTGCATTGCAGGCAGATTCTTTACCAAATGAGCTATCAGGGAAGCCCTTTCCTAGTTGGGAACTGGGTTCCATTTCTTTCCTCCTGCTAAACTACTCTCTTGTTTTATAGGAGCAACTCCACTAGTGGTTTTGTCAGAATATGTTAAAGGGAGGTAAATGTATCTAGTCTGCAAAATTTAAGAAAAGATTTATATTCTGCCTTCACTTGGATTAAATTCTTAAATGGAGAAGGAAATGACCACCCACTCCAGTACTCTTGCCTAGAGAATCCCGAGGACAGAGGAGCCTGGTGAGCTCTGTCCATAAGGTCGCACAGAGTTGGACATGCATGCATGCATTGGAGAAGGAAATGGCAACCCACTGCAGCGTTCTTGCCTGGAGAATCCCAGGGCCGGGCGAGCCTGGTGGGCTGCACAAAGTCGGACACGACTGAAGCGACTTAGCAGCAGCAGCAGATTTGTACCTAATATGACTTCTTCAAAATTTTGAAAATGTTGCTTTATTTTTGCTGTTGAAAATGTGGTATCATTTAACTCATATAATTTTATGTATTTTAGATCCAAACTGTTCTGACAGTTAACCGGTGTTTTACCTCCAGGCTCTGAGTCATCCTCACCCATGTTGTTGGATAATTGGCAGCACCCTCCAGAGAAGCCAATTAAAATTTACCATTTGTTTAATTTGTTCCTCCCATTTGCACTAACATTTTCTGTTTTACCTTCTATATTCTATTTTTACTATTTAAAAAAAACCTGAATATTTTCTTGACCTTATCTTCCATTCCTTCTTTTAATCTTATCAATCATATTTTACATTTCCAAGTAAATTTTGTTATTCTCTGACATTTTCACGGTGTCATGCTGTTGTTTTGTGGAAGTCCGTTTTTTCTTTCTGGCCTGAGGATATTAATAATGACTTGGTTCATTTTCTTGTTGTTTCACAATGATCTCTAATCCTTCTTTCTGATTTCCTGGTTTTCCTGATGTGGTCTGTCTCTATTATCTTGGAGTCTTTCTTCAATGAACTGGTGATATTTATCTGCCCATTCACAATTCAGAATGAGGCACTAAAGGCCAAAGATTGATACGATTTCAGAGGCAGCTTGTCTGATAAGCTTCTTTGGGGATAGTAGTATAAAAATAAAAATAAAACTATTATCTCCAGGGATGTGTTGTATATTAAAGAATGCTATTTCATATTTTATACTGTACCTTTACTAAATTATATCTACCCTCTTAAATTTTCCACACACCATGCTTATACTGTTTATAATAGCTGCTGTGTTGTATAGCAGACCACTAGAATATATTCATCTTAAATAACTAAAATTTTATACCAGTTGAATTGCATCTCTTTTCGCTCCACCCCAGTCCTTGTAACCAGCATTCCACTCTCTGTTTCGGAGTTTGACTATTTTAGATATTTCATGTAAATAGAGTCACATGGTGTCTGTCCTTTTGAAACTGGCTTATTCCATTTAGCATTATGTCCTCTAGGCTCATCTGTGTGTCACGTATGGCAGGATATTCTATTTAAGGCTGACTATTCTTTGTACATAGAGACCACATTTACTGTGTGCTTTCATCTGTTGATGGACGCTTGCATTTTCCCCATATCTCTGGTAATGTGCATAATGCTGCAGTGAGCAAGGGGGGTTCATACTTCTCGAGAACCTGCTTTCAGTTATCGTGGATTTATATTTAGAATAGGATTGCTGGATCATATGGTAATTCTGTTTGGAAATTATCCCTCTTCTTGAATTAATTGGAAGATTTTTAAGAAGGATCAGTGTTAATTCTTAATTATATTTGGTAAAATTCACCAGTGAAGCCACCTGGTCCTGGACTTCTGTTTGTTGGGAAGTTCTTATTTCAATTTCATTCATTATTGGTCTGTTTAAATTTTCTGTTTCTTCACGAGTTTGTATCGATAGGTTCTAAGTTTCTAGGGATTTATTCATTTTGTTTAGGCTATCCAATTTATTGTAAATATTTATAGCAGTCTCATGGTATATTTTTCATTTCTGTAACATTACTTGGAATGTCTCTTCTCTCATTTCTGATTCTCTTTATTTCTGTCTTCTTTTTCTTAGTCCTGCTAAGGCTTGTCAATTCATTCATCTTCTCAAAAAAAAAAAATCAATTTTGGCTTCATTTATTTTTTTCTGCAGTTTTTCTCTTTTCTATTTTACTTATTTCTGCTGCAATTTTTGCTATTGTCTCCTTTTTGATAAATATGAACTTTGTTCCTTTTCTAGCTCTTTGGGGTATAAGTTAGATTTTATTTGAGATCTTTCTTCTTTTTGAAAGTAGACATTTTCTGCTATAAAGTTTCATTAGCACTGCCTCTGCTGTGTCCTATATGTTTCATTCTGTCAGGTTTGGGGTTTTACTTGCCTTGGAGTATTTTCTAATTTCCCTTTTGAGTTCTTCTTGACTCCATGGCTATTTACAAATATGTTGTCTAACTTCCACATAGTTATGCATTTCCAAGTTTTCCCTCTGCTAATGATCTCTAGTTTCATCTCCTTGTGGTTAGAAAACATATTTGGTATGATTTCATTCTTGTGTTGTTATGTAACATGTGATCTATGCTGATGAACGTTTCCTGTGTGCTTAAAAAGAATGCATATTCTGCTACTATTGCGTGAAGTGTTCTGTAACTGCCTGTTAGGTCTATTTGGTCTGTAACATTGATGTCTACTCTTTCCTTATCAGTTTTCTGTCTGGATATTTTATCCACTATTGAAAGTGAGATTTTGAAGTCTCTCATTGCTATAGTCCTGCTGTGTCCTTCTCCCTCAGGCGTGTCAATGACTGCTTTATAAACTTAGGTGCTCTGATGTTGAGTGCACATATACTTAAAATTGTTATATATCCCTGACAAACTGTCCCTTTCATCATTTTAAAATGATCTTCTTTGTTTTTTTTTTGTGATAGTTTTGGACTTACAGTATGTTTTGTCTAAGTATAGTCACCTCTACTCTGTTTTGATTACAATTTTCACATAATACCTTTTTCCATCCTTTCACTTTCATACTTTGTGTGAAAGAAAAAATAAAGTGAAATCACTCAATAGTGTCTGACTCTCTGCGACCCCATGGACTGTAGCCCACAAGGCTCCTCTGTCCATGGGGAGTGGGTTGCCATTTCCTTCTCCAGGGGATCTTCCCAACCCAGGGATCAAACCTGAGTCTCCCACACTGCAGGCAGATGCTTTACCATCTGAACCGCCAGGGAAGCTTCCTGTGAACTATGTTCTAAAGTATAGTCAGCCTATAATGAGATCTTTTTAAAAAAAATCTATTCAGCTACTTTACCCTTTTTGATTGGAGAGTTAAATCCATTTGCATTGAAAGTAATTACGAATAGGTATGGGATTATTATTTGCTGTCTTTTTTGTTGTAACTGCTTTACAGTTCTTTGTTCATCTTTTCCTCTCTTGTCTTATTTTGTGATTAGTTCATTTTTTATAGTGATATGCTTTGATTTCTGTCTCTCCTTTTTATATATCTAGCATAAACATTTCTTTGTAGTTACAGTGGCTTAAATAAAACATATAAATCTATTTTCAGTTGACAACAATTTAACTTCAGTTGCATACAAATCATTACATTTTCCTTACCTTCCTCCATTTTATGTTATTGTTTTCACAATTTACAGCTATACAAATTGTGCATTTTTGACACATTTTATTAAAGTTATTTTTGTACATTTGATACTAGAATTAAAAGTGATTTATCCAACATCCTTATTATGAAACAGTATTCTGTTTTTAACTATATATTCATTTTAGCAACATCTATTATACTTTTACATGCTTTAAGGTATTAATAGCTTTTTAGCATCCTTTAATTTTAACTTGAAGAACTCCCTTTAGTATTTTCTGTAATGCAGGTCTGGTAGTAATGTACTTCCTCAGCTTTTGTTTGTCTTAAAAAGTCTTTTTGTCTCCTTTATTTTTGAAAAACAGTTTTGCCAGGTATAGTGTTCTTAGTTGGCAGGGTTTTGTCCAGCACATTAAATATCTCATTTCACTCCCTTGTCACCTGAGAGATCTGCCAAGAGTCTAATGGAGGTTCCCTTGTATTTGATGAATCACTTTGCTTTTTCTGCTTTCAAAATTCTTTTTCCTTAAGTTCTGACTTTTTGTTATAGCAACCCACTCCAGTATTCTTTTTTTTTTTCACCCCAGTATTCTTGCCTAGAGAATCTCATGGATGGAGAGGCTTGGTGGGCTACAGTTCATGGGTCGCAAAGAGTTGGACACGACTGAATGACTTCACTTTCACTTTCCATAGACTTTATATGTAGATTCATCATATTCAGAATTTGGTTGGACCTTCCCCAGATTTGGGAAGTTTTCAGCATCTGTATCTTTAAATAAATTTTCAGCTCCTTTGTCACTTTTCTTTCTGACAGTCCCACTGTGTTCGTATTGTTTCTCTTGGTTTGTCTCACAAGCTCTTTAAGCTCTCTTTAGTCATTCTTTTTTTGTTTAGTTCCTTTGATAGAACACTTTCAAATGACCTGTTTTTAAGTACACAGATTCTTTCCTCTTCTTGCTCAAGTCTGCTGTTCAATGTTTCTAGATAATTTTTTTCATTCACTGATTGTGTTCTTCACTTCCAGGATTTGTTAGAGTCTTTATTGTTCTATCGCTTCATTAACATTCTCAGCTTTTTTCATGTATTGTGTTCCTTATTTCATTTAGTTTGTGTTTTCTTGTAATTCACTGAGATCCTTTATGGAAATTATTATGTTGAATTATTGATCAAACATATTATAGACAGCCATTTCTTCAGGGTCAGTTATCAGAAAGCTATTTTCTTTAGACTATATTTTCATGATTCTTCATGTTCCTTGCAGCTTTATGTCTGTGCATTTGAAGGGAAAGCACCCTCTTCAAATCTTTATAGGCTGCCTTTGACTAGGAAAGACTTTCAGCAGTGAGTCTGGTTAGGGAAACTGCTTTCTCCTGCTCCACACGTCCAGGTATATTTTATTGTTGCTTTTATTTTCAGTTTGTTGTTATTGTTTTTCTCCAGTAGCTCATAACCTTTTGCTCCCTCTGGCGACTATGTTAGCTCTGTCATCACCCCATTTGAGACAAGACAGAAATCAATCCCTCTGTGGTTCACTGGAAGACCACAGATGTTGGGGGCATGCTTTACTCTTCTTCCCCATCATTAGGAAGCAACCTCAGTTATGCAACTTTTCCATATCCCAAAGCCATGCTTGCCACTACTGTCCCAGTCATCTGGAGTATGCAGAATTCCTCAGCTCTCTGTATGAGAGCAAAAACCATCAGCGCGGGGAAGCCCATTGAAATGCCAGGTTGTTGGAGTCACTCTCTCCTGGAGGAAAGGTCTCAGTGTTGTGCCTTTTCCAAACCTCCCAGAGGAGTACATGCCACAGGATTGTGTCCATCCCCTCAGCAACTCTGGGCATCCAGACTATTCCAATTCTTTCAACATTCATTGTGAGGTGAAGAAGAATGTCACCATTCAGAGATACTCCAGAAAGGCCAGGGACATAGGATATGGATGTACACTCTTTGTCCTGCAACAGTGAATGGTCATGGTCAGTCATTACTGAACTGTGCCAGCTTTCGGGAGAGGCCGATGTGGTGGAAGTGAAACTGTTCTCTTCACCACTTCAGTCCTGGTTGATCTCCATTTTGTGCTTGTCTGAGGTACTGAAAATCCTTAACTGGATTACAGTCCTCTCATAAAGGGGTTTTGTTACTTAAATCATGTCAAGTCTGGGTTTCCAAGAAGGTATGGGGGCTAGTACTTCTTACGTCAGCATCTTACTGCTGCCATTCTCTTTGCTGATCTTTGTATAATGAGAATGTATTTATGTATGCTTGTGTACTTAATTTTTAAAATAAGAATATGTCATAGATCTTCTAAAGGTAATGTAAATCTCCCCTTCCCTTGCCTGGTTCAAATATATATTTTATATGAGTATCATGTATGTGATGCATTTGGTATATCTTAATATTTTGAGTCTAGGTTAAATATAATCAATCTATCCGTGAAGGATCATTTATTTCTACTTTCAAAGAAGCCTTCCTATGAATACTGAATATTCTATTAATTAAATGAATTAATTTTCTGAAGTCTGGAGTAAAGCCAGAGATAGAAAGAGGTGATTATATTAATCTTATGTTTGGGATGATTCAAAAGACAAACCATGAATATAAAGTGCATAATCTCTATGCATCTCAAACTACTCTTAACAGAGAGAAGCAAGGACATGGACAGTTAATTTTAAAAGATTAGTTGCTTTCTGGGGAAAAAAAAAAGTCATGTACTTAAAATAACTTTTGATGAATATCCTGGCATATCTGATGAATTTATTCTTTGCCGAATTTCAGAACTTCTGAAGTCAGTGTTGTGACTAAATGGGTTGAGCTAACACCTAGCTTCACGTTCCTGTCCATCCATCTCCTCTAACCCACCTGAACCCCTGCCTCAAGAAGCTCAGTCATATTTTAAGCTGAAATTGCTTCTCTCTTTAATCTCCAGTCTATTTATCTCATGTTGCATCCCAAACTCCTGTCCTTCTACCTTGAATCATGATGGCTATCTCAAAGACTTCCCATTGACTCCTCTGTTTGCCCTTATCCCTTCATCTTCAGCTGGATGCATTTTAGTCCCTAATTATTTGACAATCAGTGGGTCATAACCTCAATTTATCTTTTGCCAAAGCTTTCGAAACTCAGCTTGAACCAGCTCTGGACAAGTCTGACTTCATCTTATCAATGCCGGCATGTTGGTTGCTGAGTCAAATGAAGAAAATGAATGAAAAGGGCAGAATGACTGAACCTTTAATCTTGGTCACTAATGTTCACTGGTCTCAATGCTCAGCCTTGAAATTTATGATTTCTTAAGTCAATTCAATAGTCACACCTTGAAGCAACTATTTCAAATATTCTTATCTCACAACTTTGAGTATCTCACATTCCATGCTTCTACTTCTGTTTTGTATGTTATAGAGAAGATAGATGGAGAAGGCAATGGCACCCCACTCCAGTACTCTTGCCTGGAAAATCCCATGGATGGAGGAGCCTGGTAGGCTGCAGTCCATGGGGTCGCTGAGGGTCAGACATGACTGAGCAACTTCACTTTCACTTTTCACTTTCATGCATTGGAGAAGGAAATGGCAATCCACTCCAGTGTTCTTCCCTGGAGAATCCCAGGGACAGGGACACCTGGTGGGCTGCCGTCTATGGGGTCGCACAGAGTTGGAAAGACTGAAGTGACTTAACAGCAGTAGCAGCAGCAGAGAAGATAGAAACCATCAAATCAAACTACTATTTTGTTTTTTCAAACATAAACTAGATTTCCTGCACGTTTATTCATTCCTTTCTCTATCCTTCTATTTTGCATAGAAAAATCCTCTTTCTTAATGACTACCCTTGGTACTTGAGCCTTTTAGGCTCTGGATAGAACTCTTTCACTTACTCCAAATCCTGACCTTCTTTCTGTCTTCTAGATCACTCTCAGCATTCAAATAGTCTAAATTTTCTTTTCTCATAGAATTGTGTTCTGTCTTCCAGAAGTTCTACTGTTGCTCTGAGCCATGAATCTCTCTCCTGGTACTTTCCTTTCTCTCCCCACTTCTTACCATCAAATATATCTAAAATAAATAAATAAAAGCTTTAGCTGCACTTGTCTTGATTTAGTCATCTATAAATCTAATAATCTAAACCCACATTAAAAGGGACTCATGACACATGGATCCTAGTGGTTTAAAGTCCTTACATCAAACTCTTCAAAGCTCTCCTTTGGTACCAATTTCTGGTTCTTATTTCTCCTTTTGAGATGCTCTCCAATCCTTCCACCTCCCACACTTGTCCAGACCAAAGAGATAATATTCTAAGAATGTAGGCATGCAGTATCAAAAATTTCAAGAGAAGATGCATTTAAACATGTATTGTTTCTTGTTTTTGCTACAACATTTTTCATGCTTCATTTACAAGATCAGAAAACCATTAATACTTGTTGTTTACATTGTCTTATTCTGGGTAAGAGTTCCATTTGTGGTCTTGACTGTAGAAGAACAGTAAGAACCTTTGAGAGAGTCTCTGGAAGTCATTATTCACAGGATAGGCAGTGGGATAAATAATGCAGTGAGTATCCTGAGTAGTGATGTGATTACCATCAACTAAATGGTCTGAGAGAACCACAGAGGTGAGTTGTTCTGTGGTGTTTCAATAAAATCAGGTTCCTAGAGTTATGACAAATAACAACATGTAGTAACACTGTTGCTGCCTTTTCCTGTAGTAGGGGATAAAACATGAGTGAAACATTTGGCAACAAAAAAGGCAAAATAATAATAATAATAATAATAATAATAATAATGAAGTCCTAGCCCCAGCAATCACAGAAGAAAAAGAGATGATCCCTGGAGATGAACAACCAGCAATAACTGTTGAGACTTGGGCAGGAAACAAAGGCAGAGTTACCTCTTCTCTACACAGCACTCTAAACGGATTGTGCACACGGGCTTGTGAATTTAGTATTCAAATTTTACATCAAATTGTACAGGTATCCTGGAGAAGGAAATGATAACCCACTGCAGTATTCTTGCCTAGAGAATCCCGTGGTCACAGGAGCCTGGTGGGCTTCTGTCCATAGGGTCGCACAGAGTTGGGCACGACTGAAGAGATTTAGCATGCATGCATGCATTGGAGGAGGAAATGGCAACCCACTCCTGTATTCTTGCATGGAGAATCCCAGGGACACTGGAGCCTGGCGGGCTGCCGTCTGTGGGGTCGCAGAGTTCGATACGACTGAAGTGACTTAGCAGCAGCAACGGCAGTACAGGTATCCATGAAATTTACTTTCCTGAGCGTTGGCATCCTTCATGTAGCTGTAAAGTGAGAAGTACATAGATTATTCTTGGTATCTCTCTTCACACTCTCTACCCCATCTCGATATACTCACCATGTCTATTTTCTGAATAGTTCTCAAATTCAGCCAGTCTCTACTAAGTTTCCATTATCTTTATCCCAGATTATGATATTAACCAATTACCTGTTCATCCTCAGGCCTTGTTTGCCCACATTCACCCCACTGCTGAAAATCTTTACATTGTTTCAGCTGCCTCAAAGAAAAAAGCCAGTATTTTGAATGAGATCGACTAGGAGTTACATTACCTGGCTTCCCCACTTCCCATCATATAATTGTATATCATTGCTCTCTGTTTTTCCTTTCCTTGCTAGACAATATCAAATAGAACCTGATGTATGCTACATGCCATATTAAATACTGAAGATATGAAGGTGGATAAAAATAGACTCTGTTCTAAGGAGAGAGTAGCACTGACATATAAACACTACTATGTGTAAACTATGTAGGTAGCAGAAATGTGCTATAAAGCATAGGGAGCTCAGCTTGGTGCTCTGTGATGACCTAGGAGGGAGGGTGGGAGGGAGGTCCAAGAGGGAGGAGATTTATGTATATGTATAGCTGTTTCACAGTGTTGTAGAGCAAAAACTAATACAACATTGTAAAGCAATTATATTTCAATTAAAAATAAATTTTAAAAAATAGGCCATGTTCTTAGCATTTTGGAGATTAGAATATAGTGAGGGAAAGAATTTTAATCAGTCATCATTAAAATTAAACTGTAGCTGTAATGAGTATTACAAATGGAATACTTTGATATAATACTGCATAATTTTTAAAATAACAGATATCAGAAAGAAATGGATGTTAATTACTAGATGAAAGGGAAGAAAGAGCTATGTCTGAATGTGTCATGCTTTCTCCCAAATCCTGGTTTGTGAAGCTACTCCCAATATGTGCAATGGTCTTTCCTCTTTTCAACCTGATCATTATTAAGACTAAGTTTAGTCTTAATAATATAGAAATATAATTTAGAAGATATAGAAATTATTTAAAATAATAATATATAGAACATATTATAGAATAATATACAGAAATAATTTAGAAAATATAGAAATTATAATCTAATAATAATTTAGAAATATAATTTCTAAACCATGCAAGTTGCCTATGATTTGCTGACATGTGACCTCCCTGACATTCTCCTTTTTCCACAAAACACTTTAATACTTACCTAATGTCCCACTAACTAACATGATCATTACCTGATGATTATATATTTTATGAGACAATATAATGGTCATAATATTCACAGCTCTACTTCTATCTTACAGCACAGAGAGGGAAAATTAAGTACTTAGAACATTTCTTGAATAAATAAGTAAGATATTCCAGCAGCTATGTCATATGTTTCTTTGCCCTCAAAATATTTAATCTAGTAGAAGTAGTGCTTGATAAGATCAAACATGAACTGTCAAAGAGGCCATGACTTCTGGACTGTGTCCTGAGAAATCAATTCCCCAGTCCTTGGGGTCTCTCATTCAACGAGTGTCTAGCAGTTGGTTAAAGAGATTCCTGAATTGGCAGACCTGATTAAATAAAATGATCTCCAAATTTCCTTTCAATGTTTATTACTAATGTATATATCAACTTAACATTTTCAATAATTTTAGTGATTAAACAAAATTGAAACAAGTTAACCCAGTTTATACATTTTGCTTACATATTTGGGAAAATTGGAGATGTTCTAAGATGTTCTAAGATATTCAATACAGATTAAGAAAATATTAGGTTCATCTTTTTTTTTCTCAGTGAGCCATTTATTGATTTTATTTCATGTTCCTCCCACATTTACTATTTATCCATAACATTTAATGGACAACTATACTAGCAAATTAATATTTGAAGCCTCTAATTGCAGCATGGTTTGCTTCTGAAAATTAACACTGTTAATTTTTTTTTAATTCTTATTTTTTAATTGGTGGAAAACTACACTTTCGTGTTGGTTTCTGCCATACAACAACATGAATCAGTTATATATATATATCTCCTCCTTTAAGCCACCCTCTCCTTCATCCATCCCACCTCTCTAAGTCACCACAAAGCACAATCCTGGGCTCCCTGTATTATTGATTTTGTTTTTAACAATCCATTTAATGGGCTTTTTAAAAATATTAAAGTCAATATTAATAGTCACTTATATTAATGACTGTTTATATTTGGGCTTTCCTGGTGGCTCAGATGGTAAAGAACCCACCTGCAAAGCCACAAACCTGGGCTCGATCCCTGGGTTGAGAAGATTCTTTGGAAGAGGGCATGGCAACCCACTGCAGTATTCTTGCCTGTAGAATATGCAAGGACAGAGGACCCTGGCGGGTTATAGTCCACACAACTGGGCAACTCAGCACAGAACATTTATATCTGGATACATTTTCTAATTGGCTTCCCTGATACCTCAGTTGTTAAGAATCTGGCTGTAATGCAGGAGACCCTGGTTCAATTCTTGGGTCAGGAAGATCTGCTGGAGAAGAGATAGGCTACCCACTCCAGTATTCTCAGGCTTCCCTCATGGCTCAGCTGGTAAAGAATTTGCCTGAAATGCAGGAGACCTGGATTTGATCCCTGGGTTGGGAAGATCCCCTAGAGAAAGGAAAGGCTACCCTCTCCAGTACTCTGACCTGGAGAATTCCATGGACTATACTGTCCATGGGCTCAAAAAGAGTCAGACAAGACTGAGCAATTTTCACTTCACTTAGCTTTATATGACTCAACTTTACACACAAAATGTGGTGATTTGAAGGACAGATAGTTAGTTATTGACCAGGAGCCATGGAAACATGAAATGATATTTTCTTTAAAAATGTTCATATTTAGTGCTTAAGCAGCTTTGGGAAATTATTAACATAGTTTCCTCTCTAATAATATCTTAAGAGGAGAGTGAAAAGTTCTGCTTAAAACTCAACATTAAGAAAACTAAGATCATGGAATCTGGTCCCATCAGTTCATGGCAAATAGATGGGGAAACAATGGAAACACGAGTTAATTGTGAAAGGGAGGAATAGGGACAATGCTGTGAGAAACATCGGGGCTTCCCTTATGGCTCAGCTCGCAAAGAATCCACCTGCAATACTGGAGACCCTGGTTCAATCCCTGGATTAGTAAGGTCCCCTGGAGAAGGAAAAGGCTACCCACTCCAGTATTCTGGCCTGGAGGACTCCATGGAATGCATAGGCCACAGGGTCACAAAGAATAGGACATGACTGAGTGACCTTCACTTCACTTGACTTCATGAGAAGTGTCCGCCACGAAAAATACATCAGACTTGAGTCATTGTCATATTAAAGACAAAATGGCTTCAGTCAGTCAGTCAGTCAGTCAGTCAGGTCTCTCACTTGTGCCCAATTCTTTGCCACCCCATGGACTGCAGCACGCCAGGCCTCCTTGTCAATCACCAACTCCCAGAGTTATTCAAACTCATGTCCATTGAGTCAGTGATGCCATCCAACCATCTCATTCTCTGTCATTCCCTTCTCTTCCTGCCTTCAATCTTGCCCAGCATCAGGGTCTTTTCAAATGAGTCAGTTCTTCATGTCAGGTGGCCAAAGTATTGGAGTTTCAGCTTCAGCATCAGTCCTTCCAGAGAATATTCATGACTGATTTCCTTTAGACTGGACTAGTTGGATCTCCTTGTTATCCAAGAGTCTTCTCCAACACCACAATTCAAAAGCATCAGTTCTTTGGTACTCAGCTTTCTTTCTGGTCCAGCTCGTACATCCATACATGGCTACTAGAAAAACCATAGCTTTTACTAGATGGAACATTGTTGGCAAAGTAATGTCTCTGTTTTTTAATATGCCATGTAGTTTGGTCATAACTTTTCTTTGAAGGAGCAAGTGTCTTTTAATTTCATGGTTGCAGTCACCATCTGCAGTGATTTTGGAGCTGCAAAAAGTGTCTGTCACTGGTTTCACTGTTTCCCCATCTATTTGCCATGAAAGATAGAGCCAGATGCCATGATCTTAGTTTTCAGAATGTTCAGTTGTAAGCCACTTTTTCACTTTCCTCTTTCACTTTCATCAAGAGGCTCTTTAGTTCTTCTTCACCTTCTGCCATAAGGGTAGTATCATCTGCATATCTGAGGTTATTGATATTTCTCCCAGAAATCTTGATTCCAGCTTCTGCTTCATCCAGCCTGGCATTTTGCATGATGTACTCTGCAAATAAGCTGGGTGACAGTATACAGCCTTCACGTACTCCTTTTCTGATTTGGAGCCAGTCTGTTTCTGCATGTCTAATTCTAACTGTCACCTACTGACCTGCAGACAGATTTCTCAGGAGGCAGGTCAGGTGGTCTGGTATTCCCATCTCTCAGAATTTTCCACAGTTGTGATCCACACGAAGGCTTTGGCATAGTCAACAAAGTAAATGTTTTTCCAAAACTCTTGCTTTTTCAATTATCCAGTGGATGTTAGCAATTTGATCTCTGGTTCCTCTGCCTTTTCTAAATCCAGCTTGAACATCTGGGAGTTCATGGTTCATACTGTTGAAGTTTGGCTTGCAGAATTTTGAGCATTACTTTGCCAACATGTGAGATGAGGACAATTGTGTGGTAGTTTGAACATTCTTTGGCATTGCCCTTCTTTGGGATTGGAATAAAAACTGACCTTTTCCAGTCCTATGGCCACTGCTGAGTTTTCCAAATTTGCTGGCATATTGAATGTAGCACTTTAACAGTATTGTCTTTTAGGATTTGAAATAGCTCAACTGGAATTCCATCACCTCCACTAACTTTGTTCTTAGTGATGCTTCCTAAGGCCCACTTGTCTTCACATTCCAGGATGTCTGGCTCTAGGTGAGTGATCACACCATTGTGATTATCTGGGTCATGAAGTTCTTTTTTGTACAGTTCTTCTGTGTATTCTTGCCACCTCTTCTTCATATCTTCTGCTTCTGTTAGGTGCATACAATTTCTGTCCTTTATTGTGCCCATCTTTGCATGAAATGTTCCCGTGATATGTCTAATTTTCTTGAAGAGATCTCTAGTCTTTCCCATTCTATTGTTTTCCTCTATTTCTTTGGACTGATCACTGAGGAAGGCGTTCTTTTCTCTCCTTGCTGTTGTTTGGAACTCCACATTCAAATGGGTATATCTTTCCTTTCTCCTTTGCCTTTTGCTTCTCTTCTTTTCATAGCTATTTATAAGGTCATCTCAGACAACCATTTTCCCTTTTTGCATTTCTTTTTCTTGGGGATGGTTTGATCACTGCTTAATCTATTTGTCACTTCCACTGTAATCATAAGGGATTTGAATTAAGTCATACCTGAATGGTCTAGTGGTTTTCCCTACTTTCTTCATTTTAAGTCTGTATTTGGCAACACAGATTTCATGACTTGTTCTTGTTTTTACTGACTGTAGAGAGCTTCTCCATTTTTGGCTGCAAAGAGTATAATAAATCTGATATTGGTATTGACCATCTGGTGATGTCCATGTGTAGAGTCTTCTCTTTTGTTGTTGAAAGAGAATGTGTTCTATGACCAGTGTGTTCTCTTGGCAAAACTCTGTTAGCCTTTCCTCTGCTCCATTCTGCACTCCAAGGTCAAATTTGCCTGTTACTCTAGGTATTTCTTGACTTCCTACTTTTGCATTCCAGTCGCCTATAATGAAAAGGACATATTTTTGGGGTGTTAGTTTTAGAATATCTTGTAGGTCTTTAGGTTCAACTTCAGCTTCTTCAGCATTACTGGTTGGGGTATAGACTTGGATTACTGTGATATTGAATGGTCTGCCTTGGAAATGAACAGAGATCATTCTGTCATTTTTGAGATTGCATCCAAGTATCACATTTTGGTCTCTTTTGTTGACTATGGCTACAGTGTCAGACTTTATTTTGGGGGGCTCTAAAATCACTGCAGATGGTGATTGCAGCCATGAAATTAAAAGACGCTTACCTCTTGGAAGGAAAGTTATGACCAACCTGGATAGTATATTGAAAAGCAGAGACGTTATTTTGCCAACAAAGGTCCGTCTAGTGAAGGCTATGGTTTTTCCAGTGGTCATGTATCGATGTGAGAGTTGGACTGTGAAGAAAGCTGAGCACTGGTGAATTGATGCTTTTGAACTGTGGCATTGGAGAAGACTCTTGTGAGTCCCTTCGACTGCAAGGAGATCCAACCAGTCCATCCTAAAGGAGATCAGTCCTGGGTGTTCATTGGAAGGACTGATGACTCCAATACTTTGGCCGCCTCAAGACCCTGATGCTGGGAGGGACTGGGGGCAGGAGGAGAAGAGGACGACAGAGGATAAGATGGCTGGATGGCATCACTGACTCGATGAACATGAGTCTGGGTAAACCCCGGGAGTTGGTGATGGACAGGGAGGCCTGGCATGCTGCGATTCATGGGGTCGCAAAGAGTTGGACACAACTGAGTGACGAAACTGGACTGAACTGACTGATGGCTCCTCCACTGCTTCTAAGGGGTTCTTGCCCACAGTAGTAGATATAATGCTCATCTGAGTTAAATTCACCCATTCCAGTATTTTAGTTCACTGATTTCTAAATGTCAATGTCCACTCTTGCCATCTCCTGTTTGACCACTTCCAGTTTGCCTTGATTCATGGACCTAACATTCCAGGTTCCTATGCAATATTGCCCATTATAGCATCGGAATTTACTTCCATCACCAGTCACATCTATAGCTGGGTGTGATTTTTGCTTTGGCTCCATCCTTTCATTCTTTCTGGAGTTATTTCTCCATTGATCTCCAGTAGCATATTGGGCAGCTTCTGACCTGAGGAGATCATCTTTCAGTGTCCTATATTTTTGCTTTTTCATACTGTTCATGGGTGCTCAAGGCAAGAATACTACAGTGGTTTGCCATTCCCTTCTCCAGTGGACCACATTCTGTCAGACCTCTCCACCATGACCTGTCCGTCTTGGGTGGCCCCACATGACATGACTCATAGTTTCACTGAGTTAGACAAGGCTGTGGTCCATGTGATCAGATTGGTTAGTTTTCTGTGATTGTGGATTTCATTCTGTCTGCCCTCTGATGGAGAAGGATAAGAGGCTTATGGAAACTTCCTGATGGGAGAGATTGACTGAGGGGGAAACTGGGTTTTATTCTGATGGGTGGGCCATGTTCAGTAAACCTTTAATCAGTTTTTCTATTGAAGGGTGGGGCTGTGTTCCCTCCCTGTTATTTGACCTTAGGCCAAACTGTGGTGGAGGCAATGAAGATAATGTGGACCTCCTTCAAAAGGAGGCACAGGAGTGCTGGCTGCCTGTCCCCTGGAGGAACTTTGAGGAGATGTCCCATGTTCAAGGGCAAAGGAGAAGCCACAGCAAGATGGTAGGAGGGGCAAAATTGCTTTTAGAATCAAACCCCATACCTGCCAGAGATGCTCAGATGGCTCAAACGTACCTTGCACACACTACGACCCAGAGACCCCACAGAGACTGAGACAGATCTGTGTTTGAATGTTTCCTGAGGAGGTACAGGTTAGTGCTGCAGGGGCAGGAGCTCTGGGTGCAGTAGATCTGGGCTTAGCATAAGCCCTCTTGGAGGAGGTCTCCATTAACCACACCATAGAGCCACCAGAACTTACACAGGACTGGGGAACATACTGGAGCACACAAACAGAACCTTGTGCACACCAGGACCCAGGAGAAATGAGCAGTGACCCCACAAGAGACTGACCCAGACTTGCTCATGAGTGTCCACGAGTCTCCAGTGAAGGCTTGGGTTGGCGGTGGCCTGCTGCAGGGGTAGGGGTAATGAATGTAGCAGAATGTCTTATCTTTTAATGTAATAATTCCTCATGGCATATTGAGTAAACTCTAAAGACTACATTCCACTTCGATATTGAAACCTCAACTTGGAAGCAAATGAACCTTTTCTGTTCTCTCTGCTGATTCTTCCACAAGACTCCCGGTGGTGCCTTACCGCTGCACCCGTGTCAGCACATCCACCGCTCACAGGGGCCCTCTTGCTCCCTGACACCTTCTGCTTTTCTTCCTGGCTCTGAAAACAGCAGCTCCTGTTAGCAGCTTCTCTTTGAAACACAGGATCATGAGTACTGAGTTTGGTGTCATTTACTCACAGAGTGATTTTTCCCATTCAACATGTTTATTGAGAGCCTATACTACAAAGCAGTATCCTGTTTTAGCTAAAGAGATGATGAAATAGTGAGAGGGTAACAGGCAGGAAGGCTGGGGTCTCCAAAGGGAAGAAATAGGCTGCAAGTGTCAGACATTTTTTACCTCTCTCTTAAGTGGCAGGAGGAAACAAAGAAGTATTAGATTTTTTCCCCTTCTCTATACAAATTTAAAAAGAGATTTCTCATAAAATTCTGTGTTGCCATAACATCACATGGCTCCACCTTAACTTACCTTTTCTCAAACTTTGAGCTAACCAATGTGTTTTTCTTATGGAAATGTTTGTCTTAAGCTATGGTAATGAAACTCTATATTTACTTGGAAAGCTGCATTTCTTCAAGATTCATGTCAATCATTTTGTGGACCAGGATGACTCACCTGGTGCCAATGTTATCTCAAAATGCATGTTGTGGGTGAGGGGCCTGGTGCCAGTCTTTGAGTTTTGAAACATTTCCTTTCTCTAATTAGTAACTTGCTAGTAGTTACATAACATCTAACTAAAGACTAGCAGGGAGGCAGCCTTTTTTCCCCTTTCTGATGTCTATGTCAGATGCTTTTTCTATCTCTTTTATACTTTAATAAAATTTTATTACACAAAAGTTCTCAGAGATCAAGCCTCATCACTGAAATATTCTCCTCTGGAGGCCAAGAATCCCAGCATCTTTCATGGTTCAGCAACATCCTTTTGATAGTAATCTATGTCCATACCTTTATGGAGTTCTTACTTAAGAAAAAGGAGAGAGATAAATAATAAAGAAACACATAAGAGTTTTCTTGATATGGTGTGTGTGAGAGAGAGAACAAGAGAGGGAGACAGAGAGAAAGACACACAGAGAGACAGAGTTTGAGAGAGATAGAGAGACAGAAAGACAGAGACAAAGAGAAAGACACAGAGAGAGAAAGAGACAGAGAGACCCATCAAAGATGGTCGTAGCATTTAGGTTGAACTAATGTGTAATCTGTTGTGTGTTGTTGTTTGGTTGTTAAATCATGTCCAATTCTTTGCAACCCCATGGGCTGCAACATGCCAGGCTTCCCTGTCCTTCATTATCTCCCTGAGTTTGCTCAGGCTCATGTCCATTGAGTCAGTGATGCTATCTAACCATCTAATTCTCTGTCACCCCCTTCTCCCTTTGCTTTCATTCTTTCCCAGCATAGGGGTCTTTTCTAATGAATATGCTCTTCTCATTAGGTGGCCAAAGTATTGGAGCTTCAGTTTGAGCGTCAGTCCTTCCAATGAGTATTCAGGATTGATTTCTTTTGGGACTGACTTGTTTGATATCCTTGTTGTCCAAGGGAATCTCAAAATTCCTCCCCAGCACCACAATTGGAAAGCATCAATTCTCTGGGGCTCAGCATTCTTTAGGTACCAGACTTCTTGCAGTGTCATATACTAAATGGAGAATTCTAGGGAACAAGCTGGGTTGGAGTGTATGGAAATAATCAATTGAGATGCCTGCTACTAGCCAATGGGGGCAATTAACCTGCAGGGATTTGGGAAGAAACTCCTGGAGAGAACACAGGTATCTGATAATTATATGCAAATGAATGATATGAAAGCCAAAGGACATGATGAAGATACTTACAAAGCAATACAGAAGCAAAGGTCTGATGAACAAAACTGAGTCACTCAGAACAATGATGTTGGGAATAAGAAGCAAGGGTTCTGCACTCCAAACTTTCTATCTGGGATGCTTTATTTGGACTTTTGACACATTATCCTGTCTCAGTTCCTCCTCTGGGAAAGGGGAGAGTCAGGTTCATACAGATATTCTGGGACTGCTCACAAAGGACCAGGCACCCTGTGTGATCCACATGGACGGTACTTGGCTGAACACAGTAGACATCATATTGCTTCTTGGCAGCATATTCTGTGCTTTGTTGCAGCAGCTTTCAGTGATTTCTTCAATAATTACTTTTAAAGTTCCTCTAATTAGTCTCATGTCTCTTGATACTACAAGCATCCTCTGCCTATTAATTCAGTATGTGCTGTGTCCCTTCTTTGTCTTAAGACAGGAGCTGACTAGGTTGACATTGGTAAGCTGTCCAAACCCAGATGCTGGGGGAGCCACTCTATGAAGGACAGCATCAGGGAAGGAAATAAACCTCAAATTCTGCACAAGATTATGTTAGAATCCTCTTACCAACTCACTCACACTCCTATATTCTGTTTATGGTAAATTTCCAAATCTGTTTATAATAACTTCTGTTTAACCTTAGCAGTGGCTTTCCAGGTGACATGAATGGTAAAGAATCTGCCTGCTAATGCAGGAGCCACAGAGGACTCACATTCAATACCTGGGTCAAGAAGATTCCCTGGAGAAAGAAATTGCAATCCACTCCAGTATTCTTGGCTGTAAAATCCCAAGGACAGATGAGCCTAGAAGACTACAGTCCATATGGTCTTAAAGAGTCAAACATGGCTAAGCATGCAAGCATGCACCCTTTAAACTTAGTAGTAGTCAAATTAAGCAAAGCCACACATTTATACATATAACCTTTCATTTCCCCAAAATGAGTAGTGTGTGTGTGTGTGTGTTTGTGTGTGTGTGCAAATTAAGTCCTAAGGAAGGCCTTGAACTTGCCCTATTTAAGGCAACTTAGGTTTGCAGACTGAAATGAGTGTTTACCTTGAATGATAAGTCCAACTTCACTGATACTAGCATATGACAACCCTATTTTCAATTGGTTGTTTTTTGAAAAAGAACAAAGATGGAGACTGTTGTCATATGTCAGCAGTTCTACTGACAGCAATTCCATAAACCCAGACAAAACAAGTTTGAAAAAGTACATGCATTCCTATGTTCACAGAAGTACCATTTGTAATAGCTAAGACAAGGAAACAACCTAAATTTCCACTGACAGATGAATAGAAAGACAGATGTAGTTACAGAGAATAGAATGGGCTCTCCTGGCAACACAACTGGTAAAGAATCCACCTGCAATGCAGGAGACTGTTTTGATTCCTGGGTCAGGATGATTCCCCTGGAGAAAGAATAGGCTATCCACTCCAATAATTTTGGGCTTCCCTGGTAGCTCAGATGGTAAAGAATCTGCTTGCAATGTGGGAGACCTGGGTTCGATCCCAGGGCTGGGAAGATTCCCTGGAGACTGGAATGACAGCCCACTCCAGTATTGTTGCCTGGAGCATCCCCATGGACAGAGGAGCCTGGCAGGATGCAGTTCATGGAGTCTTTAAGAGTCGGACACGATTGAGCAACTAAGCACAGCACAAAACAAAGAATGGAATGTTATTCAGTTATAAAAAAGAATGAAATAATGTCATTTGCAGCAACATGAATGGACCTAGAGATTATCATACTAAATTAGGTAAATCAGAAAAAGACAAATATCATATGATGTCACTTACATGTGTTAACTCTAGTATGACACAAGTGAACATATCTATGAATCAGAAACAGACTCACAGACATAGAGAACAGATTTGTGTCAAGAAGGAGTGGGTTAGACTTAGAGATTTGGATCAGAATATGCAAAATATTACCTATGGAATGGACAAACAGCAAGGCCCTACTGTAAGGACTTCCCTGGCAGGCCAGCAGTTAAGACTCTGTGCTCCCAATGCAAGGTTATGGGTTTAATCCCTGATTGGGGAGCTAAGATTCTGCATGCCAATGGTGCGGCCAAAAGTAAATAAAGAAGATTTGGGGTTTCTCATCAGGGTTAGTGGTAAAGAATCTGCCTGCCAATGCGCAAGACACAAGAGACCTGAGTTTGATCCCTGGGTTGGGAAGATCCCCAGGAGGAAATAGCAACCCACACCAGTATTCTTGCCTGGAAAATGCCATGGACTGGAAAGTCTGGTGGCATATAGTCCATAGGGTTGCAAAGAGACAGACATAACTGAGCGACAGAGCAGATAAATCAGATTTTAAAACATATATGTATATATATGTTAAGAAATGCAACCGTCCAAAACAAGGTCCTACTGTATAGCACAGGGAGTTATATTCAATATCTTGTTATAAACCATAATTGAAAATAATATGAAAATAATATATATACATATATGAGTCACCTTGTTGTATATCAGAAAGTAACACATTTTAAATCAACTATACTTCAATTTAAAAAATTAAAAGACATTATTTGAAAAATTAGAAGGCAATCCAGAGATTAAGAAGACATTCATAATTCTTATATCTAACAAAGAACTTATACCAAAAATATATCAAGAACACTTACAATTCAATACTAATAAAAACTCAAAAATAGGAAAAATATTTAAACAGACACTGTACAAAAAAAGATGTGCAAATGGTCAATAAGCTTATGCAAAAATACTTTACATCACTAGGGAAAGGCAAGCAAAAATGACATACAAATCTATACCCATTACAACAGCTAAATTTTAAAAGTCTGGCCATAAAATAACTACTATTGGCAAGGATATAAGGGACTGCAACTTTCATGTATTTTTGTTGGGAGTGCAGTATCATAGGAACAATCTGACAGTTTCTTATAAAATTAAGCATAAATTGAGCATATAACCCAGCAATTTTACTGCTAGCTATTTACCCAAGAAAATATCATAGCACATGTGCATACAAAGACTTGTAAATGATAGTTTTTGCAACTTTATTGATGAAACTAGTAAAAGTGACAATAACTCACATGTCCAACCTCAGATACATGAATAAATAAACTGAATGAAAAATCTAATTTTCATATATCCAGATATTGGGAAACTACTCGGCAGTATAAGAAGTGTAATACTGATTGATACATACAATAACAACTGGAATGAATATCAAAATCAATATGCTGACTTAAAATAGATAGATTTTTTAAAAAAGAGTGTACAATCTACAGTTCCCTCATATGAAATTCTAGAAATGACAAAACAAATCTATATTTATAGAAAGGAAGTAAGTGGTTGTCTCAGACTGATGTTGATGTTGGAGGAGAATTGCAAAGAGGTAATAGAGAACTTTGGGGAGGGGTGGGTGATGGAATAATTTCGTAGTTGAGTGTGGTGATGTAACATTTCTAGAAACTAAATCTCTACAACTAAACTGGTTATATTTTATTGTATGTAAATTACATCTCCAGAAAACTGATTAAAAAGCAAAGACAAAAATAGTCAACAAGCTAATAATATGTCATTTGGAGAATTGTTTGCTTTATTTGAAAATATAACGTCATCTTATGGTGATGTATTTCAAGGATCAGTTGTTGTGGTTCTATTATCAAATATCCAATTAACTTGAGTTGTGACCTCTACAAAATTACTTAGTTGCTCTGTTTCTAACTTCTTCATTTTGGTATGAGAAAATCACTTTGGTCTTAAAAATAGACTGGTACTTTTTAGTAATTGGTCACAATATGCACTGTAATATCAGCTTATTCCTCACTGGTCCCCAAATATTCAGGAAATAGATTTAATAAAACGCTTTCCCCATATGGGTTTAAGGGAGCAAGAATGTACAATGAAAGTGTAGGTTAGTATGACAGGCTTCAAAAAGAGATGTCTTCATCGTGTTCCTCTTTTTTCCCTCAAACTGTTTCCAATGATGATGCCCTCGATATTGCACCACTTCTTCAGATAGAAAAACTTAGTTGTGACACACACATTTGTTTTTGTTCGGTCATTCAGTCATGCGCCAACTCTTCCACAACCCCATGGACTGTAGCCCACCAGGAGAATCCTCTGTCCATGGGATTCTCCAGGCAAGAATACTGGAGAGGGTTGCCATTTTGTTCTCTAGGGGATCTTCCCAGTCCTGGGATATGAACCTGCTTCTGCTGGTCTTCCCAGACCATGTTTTCTGCTTGGTAGGTGGATTTTTTTTTTTTTTTTTACTGCTGAGCCACCAAGGAATCCTAACATATACATGTGACAGTCTTAAATGTACTGCTCTAAATACTGTAATTGGGTGCATTCTATATGCACAATTTCCTTGTCATGGAATTTACAATAACACAAGAATCTTGAATAAATCATTGGTGTTTGGAAGAGAACGTATAAACTAGATATACAGTTTTACTCTTTTCCTGTGAAAAGGTAGTTAATTCATGTTTTCCGTATTATGAAGATAACCGGATTCAGTCAACTCAACGTATGACATTTTACAACTTTAATATTTGAAGTTCTTTTTAAAGGTAGTCCTGTGTCTTCAGATTACCCATGTGAAATCATACCTCATGTATCTCCCCACCTCCCTACCTTTTCCTCACATATACAGCCATTCTGATTCATTTCTGGACCACTATGGTGGTGGTGAGTGGTGGTTTAGTAGTTTAGTGGTGTCTGACTCTTGTGACCACATTTACTGTAGCCCACCAGATTCCTCTGTCCATGGGGTTCTCCAGGCAAGAATGCTGGAGTGGGTTGTCATTTCATTCTCCAGGGAATCTTCCTGACCCAAGCATTGAACCTGCATCTCCTGCCTTTGCAGGCAGATTCTTTACTGAATGAGCCACCGGGGAAACCCTGAACCGTCATGATCCCTCTCTAACTTGCCTGCTTGCATCTCCTTACACATCACTTCCCAGGCAGCAGCAAGAGAGGTCATCTTAATAAGTTAATCAGATCCTAATAAAACACCAATTTTAATGACTTGGCAGGAGACTTAGACTATAGTTTTAGAGCAAACGATCTGCTCCCTGTGTGTGTTCTGGAATGTATCCCCTACCTGTGTGCTCCAGGTTCACCATCCAAACCACATTTGTCTGTCTCTGTCTCAGAACCTGTGCACTTAAAGCTGTACCTTAAAAACTCTCCAAATACTATCTGGGCACGTGTTTATTATCATTCAGGTCTCAGCTTATGTATCTCCTTAACATAAGATACACTGTTATCTTTCTTATGGAGTTTATTATCACCTGCAATTACATTTTTCACATATTTATTTTCTGGGACACATAAAACTTATCAGAACAAAGTCTATGTCATCTTCATTGATATTGCCTCCTTGGCTGCATTACTTTTTTAAAAATTTACTCCTTTTTCCTACAATTGTCACAATATTTTTTTACAAAATATGTATAGTTTTATTATTGTCTAAATGATTTTTAATTTGATTAATATAAATGAAAACAATATTTTTTAGAATATTTATTTACAGAGATGTAATAAAACATTGGAGCATAACTCAGAGTTTAAACTTTATATAAAACTAAAAAGTTCCATATCAACCACATACAAAACTTTTATTGTGGTTCAAAGCCTTAGATAACCAACTCAGAACTTGAGTCTGCATTTTAGCATAGTATTTTCAGCACAATTTGAAACCTTTAGATGACCAGCTTCATAATTCTTGATGGGATATCATTTGAATCTAAATTTTCATTAGCTGTCAGCACTATCCTACTGTGTAAAACGTTTCACCAAGAACAAACAGTTGGCCCCAAATGGAAACTAAAAAATTGGAATTATGAGATGATTCAATCATATTTTCCATTTGTTTAATTTAACTCAATTTGTTCTTAGAGCACATTCTAGTTTACTGCTTCAAGAAGAGAAAACCAAGTAGATGAATTTTATATAACAATTTAAATCACAGCGTATGTTATTATTAAAAATGCAAAAATGTAGTTTTTACAAGAACTTAGTACCAAGGGGATTCAATAAATACTCCCTCAGTACAATGTGTAAATAAATATAAATTTAAAATTACTACATCATTTACTAAATTGCAGGAAGATTGAGTAGGCATATGGAAATCCATGGGTAAACCATGGGCAAATGTATATAAATATTTTTTGAACTAAGTTTTCACTTGTCATCAAGTTATTTAAGATTTATCATATTAAATTTGGTTCTGGCATTTTGGATAATTCCAGGAATGTGGAACATAAATATGAGGGAAAAACTCAGAGTCTTTTGATTTTCACCTGCTATTAAAAATGTGTAAAATATTACATCAGTCTATTTTGATAAATATTTCTCAGAATATTATCTTCATTGGATATAAGTAGTATAGCAGAATACCTGGAACAATGTGAAATGTTGGAGAACTATTCTTTCAGCTTATTATATTTTGTTCTAATAAAAAGTGAAGAGCAATTTGCTGTTGTTTAGTCACTAAGTCATGTCCAACTCTTCTGTGACCCCATGGACTGTAACCCACCAGGCTCCTCTGTCCACGGATTTTCCTAGGCAAGATATTGGAGTAGGTTGCCATTTCCTCCTCAACCCAGAGATCGAATCCATACTTCTGCATTGTAAGGTGGATTCTTTGCCCCTGAGGCACCAGGGAAGCCTGAACAAAAATAAAATGTACTAAATAAATCAAACAATTTATAGACTGTATCTGAATACTGAGACATAGTGATATCATCCGCTTAAAATGTCCACTCACTACACTTCAAACTGTCTTCAGAGAAGACTCCATGTACTGACGGTCTATGCCCAGCTCTGGGGTCCCTTGGCCTTCTGGCTACTTCAGAACTCCATTCAATGTGCAGAATTCTTCTGTCCCACAGACCCACTAAGCCCTTTCTTAATAGCCATCGCTTATTCTCCCAAAGCCTACCTACCCAATCATTGGTGGCAAGTAGGAAAACCTGGTGTGCTAAATTGCTCATCAAGTTTTATTGTCCCCACCCCCCATCCTCAGTTTTTTGTGCAGTGTCTATTCCTCATGAATGCACTGATCTCATGCAACTCAATAACAAAATCCACAAAAATGAAAAACAAACAGCCCGATCTAAAAATGGGCAGAAAACCTAAATAGATATTTCTCCAAAGAAGACACATGGAGGGCCAAGAGGCACATGAAAAGATGTTCAATGTCACTGATTATTAGAGAAATGCTAATTAAAACCACAGTGAGGCTTCACCACACAACAGTCAGAACGGCCATCATCAAAACATTTACAAACAATAAATGCTGGAGAAGGTATAGAGAAAAGGGTACCCTTGTACCCTTGGTGGGAATGCGAATAGATGTGGCCACTATAGGGAATAGAATGGAGGTTCCTTACAAGATCAAAATTTGTTTCTTATAATGAATTTTGGATATAGTATTATTAGGTACAGATTTTGCAAACATTTTCTTCCACCTTGTCATTAGATACTGTTAATAGTCTTTCCCAGAACAGTTTTCAATTTTAATGAAGTATTCTTGTTTTGGGGCTTCCCAGGTGGTGCTAGTGGTAAAGATCTGCCTTCCAGTGCAGGAGGCACAAGAGACACGGGTTCAATCCCTAGGTAGGGAAGGTTCCCTGGGAAGGCATGGCAACCCACGCCAGTATTCTTGCATGCAGAATCCCCATGGAGAGTGGAGCCTGGTGGGCTACAGTCCATGGGGTTGCAAAGGACTGGGCATGACTAAGCGACTAAGCAGGCACACACAAACACATACATATCTGACTATAGCCTGCCAGTCTCCTCTATCCATGGAATGCTCCAGGCAAGAATACTGGAGTGGGTTGCCATTTCCTTCTGCAGGGGATCTTCCTGACCCAGGAATCAAATCCACATCTCCTGCATTGCAGGCATATTCCTTACTGTTTGAACCATCAGGGAAGTCTGGACACACAGACACACAGACACAGACACAGACACAGACACAGACACACACACACACACACACACACACACATCTTTACAAGTTTTGAAGTTCATGCACTATCAGTACTCTAATTTTGCTCTTCAGTTTTCTGTTGGCTGTTTCTGCTCTCTGCTCCCAGTGAGCTCTGTGTCTCAATTTATGTCTTTTTTTCCTTATGTACCTATATGATCACAAAGCCATCTTTTTAAAAAAATTTATTTTAATTGGAAGCTAATTACTTTACAATATTGTAGTCATTTTTGCCACACACTGACATGAATCAGCCATGGATGTACATGTGTTTCCCATCCTGAACCTCCCTCCTACCTCCCTCCCCATCCCATCCCTCAGGGTCATCCCAGTGCACCAGCCCTGAGCACCTTGTCTCATGCATCGAACCTGGACATGTGATCTATTTCACATACGATAATATACATGTTTCAATGCTATTCCCTCAAATCTTCCCACACTCACCTTCTCCCGCACAGTACAAAAGTCTTTTCTTTACATCTGTGTCTCTTGTGCTCTCTCACATATCGGGTCATTGTTACCATCTTTTTAAATTCCATGAAAATGCATTAATATACTTTGCTGTTTTTTTTTTTCTGACTTAATTCACTCAATAATAGGCTCCAGTTTCATCCACCTCATTAGAACTGATTCAAATGCATTTTTTTAATAGCTGAGTAATATTCCATTGAGTATATGTACCACAGCTTTCTTTTTTTAAAAATTTATTTATTTTAATTGGAGGCTAATTACTTTACAATATTGTATTGGTTTTGCCATACATCAACATGAAGCCACCATGGGTGTACATATTCCCCATCCTGAACCGCCCTCCCACCTCCATCCCCGTACCATCCCTCTGGGTCATCCCAGTGCACCAGCCCCAAGCATCCTGTATCTTACATCAAACCTGGACTAGCGATTCATTTTTTATATGATATTCTACATGTTTCAATGCCATTCTCCCAAATCATCCCACCCTCGCCCTTTCCCACAGAGTCCAAAAGACTGTTCTATACATCTGTGTCCCTTTTGCTGTCTCGAATTCCATATATATGTATTAGTATACTGTATTGGTGTTTTTCTTTCTGGCTTACTTCACTTTGTATAATCGGCTCCAGTTTCATCCACCTCATTAGAACTGATTCAAATGTATTCTTTTTAATGGCTGAGTAATACTCCATTGTGTTTATGTACCACAGCTTTCTTATCCGTTCATCTGCTGATGAACATCTAGGTTGCTTCAATGTCCTGGCTATTATAAACAGTGCTGCGATGAACACTGGGGTACACGTGTCTATTTCACTTCTGGTTTCCTTGGTGCATATGCCCAGCAGTGATATTGTTGGGTCCACAAGTCAGTTCTATTTCCAAGTTTTTTAAGGAATCTCCACACAGTTCTCCATAGTGGCTGTACTAGTTTGCATTCTTACCAATAGTGTAAGAGGGTTCCTTTTTCTCCGCACTTTCTCCAGCATTTAATGTTTGAAGACTCTTTGATAGCAGCCATTCTAATCAGCATGAGATAGTACCACATTGTGGTTTTGATTTCCATTTCTCTGATAATGAGTGATGTTGAGCATCTTTTCATGTGTTTGTTAGCCATCTGTATGTCTTCCTTCTAAGGCCCACTTAACTTCACATTCCAGGATCTCTGGCTCTAGGTGAGTGATCACACCATCGTGATTATCTTGGTTGTGAAGATCTTTTTTGTACAGTTCTTCTGTGTATTTTTCCCACCTCTTCTTAATATCTTCTGCTTCTGTTAGGTCCATACCATTTCTGTCCTTTATCAAACCAGTCTTCCCATGAAATGTTCCCTTGGTATCTCTAATTTTCTTGAAGAGATATCTAGTCTTTCCCATTCTGTCATTTTCCTGTATTTCTTTGCATTGATCGCTGAGGAAGGCTTTCTTACCTCTTCTTGCTGTTCTTTGGAAATCTGCATTCAGATGATTATATCTTTCATTTGCTCCATTGTTTTTCACTTCTCTTCTCTTTGCAGCTATTTGTAAGGCCTCCCCAGACAGCCATTTTGCCTTTTTGCATTTCCTTTCCATGGGGATGGTCTTGATCCCTGTCTCCTGTACAATGTCATGAACCTCAGTCCATAGTTCATCAGGCACTCTGTCTATCAGATCTAATCCCTTAAATCTATTTCTCACTTTCACTGTATAATCATAAGGGATTTGATTTAGATCATACCAGAATGGTCTGGTGGTTTTCCCTACTTTCTTCAATTTAAATCTGAATTTGGCAATAAGGAGTTCATGATCTGAGCCACAGTCAGCTTCTGGTCTTGTTTTTGCTGACTGTATAGAGCTTCTCTATCTTTGGCTGCAAAGAATATAATCAATAAGATTTCGGTGTTGACCATCTGGTGATGTCCATGTGTAGAGTCTTCTCTTGCGTTGTTGGAAGAGGGTGTTTTCTATGACCAGTGCATTTTCTTGGCAAAACTCTATTAGCCTTTACCCTGCTTCATTCCATATTCCAAAGCCAAATTTGCCTGTTACTCCAGGTGTTTCTTAACTTCCTACTTTTGCATTCCAGTCCCCTATAATGAAAAGGACACTTTTGGGGGGTGTTAGTTCTAAAAGGTCTTGTAGGTCTTCATAGAACTGTTCAACTTCAGCTTCTTCAGCATTACTGGTTGGGGCATAGACTTGTATTATTGTGATATTGAATGGTTTGCCTTGGAAATGAACAGAGATCATTCTGTCGTTTTTGAGATTGCATCTAAGTATTGCATTTGGAGTCTTTTGTTGAGCATGATGGCTACTCCATTTCTTCTATGGGATTCCTGCCTGCAGTAGTAAATATAATGGTCATTTGAGTTAAATTCACCCATTCCAGTCCATTGTAGTTCACTGATTCCTAGAATGTTGACGTTCACTCTTGCCATCTCCTGTTTGACCACTTCCAATTTGCCTTGATTCATGGACCTAACATTCCAGGATCCTATGCAATATTGCTCTTTACAGCATCAGATCTTGCTTCTATCACCAGTTACATCCATAACTGGGTATTGTTTTTGCTTTGGATCCAACCCTTCATTCTTTCTGGAATTATTTCTTCACTGATCTCCAGATCAGTGCAACAGCAAAGCTAGCAGAGGTGATGGAATTCCAGTTGAGCTATTTCAAATCCTGAAAGATGATGCTGTGAAAGTGCTGCACTCAATATGCCAGCACATTTGGAAAACTCAGCAGTGACCACAAGACAGGAAATGTCAGTTTTCATTCCAATCCCAAAGAAAGCCAATGCCAAAGAATGCTCAAACTACTGCACAATTGCACTCATCTCACATGCTAGTAAATTAACGCTCAAAATTCTCCAAGCAAGACTTCAGCAATATGTGAACCATGAACTTCCAGATGTTCAAGCTGGTTTTAGAAAAGGCAGAGGAAGCAGAGATCAAATTGCCAACGTCAGCTGGATCATTGAAAAAGCCAGAGAGTTCCAGAAAAACACCTATTTCTGCCTTATTGTCTATGCCAGAGCCTTTGACTGTGTGGATTAAAATAAACTGTGGAAAATTCTGAAAGGTATCCATAGGTGTGTGAATTTATCTTTGGGCTTTCTATTTTGTTCCATTGATCTATGTTTCTGTCTTTGTGCCAGTACCATACTCTCTTGATGACTATTGCTTTGTAGTATAGCCTGAAGTCAGGCAGGTAGTTTCCTCCAGTTCCATTGTTCTTTCTCAAGATTGATTTGGCTATTTGAAGTTTTTGTATTTCCATACAAATTGTGAAATTATTTGTTCTAGTTCTCTGAAAAATACCATTGGTAACTTGATAGGGATTGCATTGAATCTATAGATTGCTTTGGGTTTTATACTCATTTTCACTATATTGATTCTACTGACCCATGAACGGGAACATTTCTCCATTTATTTGTGTCATCTTTGATTTCTTTTGTCAGTGTTTCATAGTTTTCTATATATAGGTCTTTTGTTTCTTTACGTAGATTTATTCCTAAGTATTTTGTTCTTTTTGTCGCAGTGGTGAATGGAATTTTTTCCTTAATTTCTCTTTCTGTTTTCTCATTGTTAGTGTACAGGAATACAAGGTATTTCTGAGTGTTAACTTTATATCCAGCAACTTTTTTTTCATTGTTTAGATCTAGTAGTTATCTGATAGAGTCTTTAGGGTTTTCTATGTAGAGGATCACGTCATCTGAAAACAGTGAGAGTTTTACTTCTTCTTTTCCAATCTGGATTCCTTTTATTTATTTTTGTTCTCTGATTTAAGTGGCTAAAACTTCTAAATCTATGTTGAATAGTAGTGGTTAGAGTGGGCATCCTTGTGTTGTCCCTGACTTTAGGGGAAATTATTTCAGTTTTTCACCATTGAGGATAATGTTAGCTGTGGGTTTATCATATATGGCTTTTATTATGTTGAGGTATGTTCCTTTTATGCCTGTTTTCTGGAGAGTTTTTATGATAAATCGGTGTTGAATTTTGTCAAAGGCTTTCTCTGCATCTATTGAGATAATCATGTGTTTTTAATCTTTCAATTTGTTAATGCTTCCCTGGTGGCTCAGATGGTTAAAGCGTCTGCCTGCAATGCGGGAGACCTGGGTTTGATCCCTGGGTTGGGAAGATCCCCTGGAGAAGGAAATGGCAACCCACTCCAGTATTCTTGCCTGGAGAATCCCATGGAGGGAGAAGCCTGGTAGGCTATAGTCCACAGGGTTGCAAAGAGTTGGACATGACTTAGCTGCTTCAGTTCAGTTCACTTCACTTCATTACATTGCTTGATTAGGGAATATTGAAGAATCCTTGCATCCCTGGGATAAAGCCCACTTGGTCATGATGTATGATCTTTTTAATATATTGTTGGATTCTGTTTACTAGCACTTTGTTAACGATTTTTGCATCTATGTTCATCAGTGATATTGGCCTGTAGTTTTCTTTTTTGTGGCATCTTTGGTTTTGGTGTTAGGGTGATGGTGGCCTCATAGAATGACTTCAGAAGTTTACCTTCCTCTGCAATTTACTGGATGAGTTTAAGTAGGATAGGTGTTAGCTCTTCTCTAAATTTTTGGTAGAATTCAGCTGTGAAGCCATCTGGTCCTGGGCTTTTGTTTGTTGGAAGATTTCTGATTACAGTTTTGATTTCCATGTTTGTGATGGGCCTGTTAAGATTTTCTATTTCTTCCTGGTTCAGTTTTGGAAAGATTTACTTTTCTAAGAATTTGTCCATTTCTTCCAAGTTGTCCATTTTATTGGCATATAGCTGTCGATTGTAGTCTCTTATGATCCTTTGTATTTCTGTGTTGTCTGTTGTGATCTCTCCATTTTCCTTTCTAATTTTATTGATTTGATTTTTCTCCCTTTGTTTCTTGATGAGTCTGGCTAATGGTTTGTCAATTTTATTTATCTTATCAAAGAACCAGCTTTTGGCTTTGTTGATTTTTGGTATGATCTCTTTTGTTTCTTTTGCATTTATTTCTGTCCTGGTTTTTATGATTTCTTTCTTTCTATTACCCCTGGGGTGCTTCATTTCTTCTTTTTCTAGTTGCTGTATGTGTAGAGTTAGATTATTTATTTGATTTCTCTCCTGTTTCTTGAGGTAGGCTTATATTGCTATAAACCTTCCCCTTAGCACTGCTTTTACTGAATCCCATATGTTTTGGGTTGTTGTGTTTTCATTTTCATTCATTTCTATGCATATTTTGTTTTCTCTTTTTATTTCTTCTGGAATTTGGTGGTTATTCAGAAGTGTGTTGTGTAGCCTCCATATGTTTGTATTTTTAATAGTTCTTTTTTGCTTATAGTTGACATCTAATCTTACCACATTGTGATCAGAAAAGATGCTTGAGATGATTTCAATTGTTTTGAATTTGCCAAGCCTAGATTTATGGCCCAGGATGTGATCTATCCTGGAGAAGGCTCCGTGTGCACTTGAGAAAAAAGTGAAATTCATTGTTTTGGGGTGAAATGTCCTATAGATATCAATCAGGTCTAACTGGTCCATTGTAATATTTAAAGTTTGTGTTTCCTTGCTAATTTTCTGTTTAGCTGATCTATCCATAGTTGTGAGTGGGGTATTAAAGTCTCCCACTATTATTGTGTTACTGTTAATTTCCCATTTCATATTTGTTAGCATTTGCCTTACATATTGTGGTGCTTGTTTTTTGGTGCATATACATTTATAATTGTTAGATCTTCTTAGATTGACCATTGATCATTATGTAGTGTCCTTTGTCTCTTTTCACAGCCTTTATTTCAAAGTCTATTTTGTATGATATTGGTACTGCTACTGCTGCTTTCTTTTTTTTTGCATGGAATATAATTTTTCCAGCCCGTCACTTTCAGTCTGTGTGTTTCCCTTGTTTTGACATGGGTTTCTTGTAGACAGCATATATAAGGGTCTTGTTCTTATATCCATTCAGCCAGTTTTTGTCTTTTGGTTGGAGCATTCAACCCATTTACATTTAAGGTAATCATTTATAAGCATGATCCCATTGCCATTTATTTTGCTGTTTGGGGTTTGATTTTATACACCTTTTCTGTGTTTCCTGTTTAGAGAATATCCTTTAGCTTTTGTTGAAGAGCTGGTTTGGTGGTGCTGAATTCTCTGAGCTTTTGCTTATCTGCAAAGCATTTGATTTCTCCTTCATATTTGAATGAGATCCTTGCTGAGTACAGTAATCTGGGTTGTAGGTTTTTCTCTTTCATCAGTTTAAGTATGTCCTGCCATTCCCTTCTGGCTCGAAGAGTTTCTATTGAAAGATCAGCTATTATCCTTATGAGGATCCCTTTGTGAAGTATTTGTTGTTTTTCCCTTGCTGCTTTTAATGTTTGTTCTTTGTTAATTTGATTAGTATGTGTCTTGGGGTGTTCACCTTGGGTTTATAATGTTTGGGACTCTCTGGGTTTCTTGGACTTGGATGACTACTTCCTCCCCCATTTTAGGGAAGTTTTCAACTATTATCTCCTCAAGTAAAGGTATCTTTTTTTAATTCCTCCTTTTCACTTAACGTTACCAAATACAGCTTGCATTTCTAGCATAAAGCATTAAATGGCCACGTGTTATTTTCCTCATATTACTAAAGTGGAATCTGTTAACAAAGCAGCTATTTTTGAGCATTTCTATTGTTCTATCAATAGATTGGAAATGCTATGACAGTCTGAAGTGAAGTGAAGTTTGTTCAGTGTGTCTGACTCTTTGTGACCCTATGGACCATACAGTCCATGGAATTCTCCAGGCCATAATACTGGAGCAGGTAGCATTTCCCTTCTCCAGGGGATTTTCCAAACCCAGGGATTGAAATCAGGTCTCCCTCATTGCAAGCAGATTCTTTTCCAGCTGAGCCACAGGGGAAGCCCCAAAATACTGGACTGGTTAATCTATCCCTTCTCCAGGGGATCTTTTGAATCCAGGAATCAAACCGAGGTCTCCTGCATTACAGGTGTGTTCTTTACCAACTGAAGCCATTGATAGTCTGATAAAATCCTTAAAGTAAATTCCCAGTAAAGCAAAATTCCTGGGTTAAACAGAATGAATACTTTTTAAGATTTCAGTTGTATCTGCTAAATAATTTCAGTAACATTTTGCTATTTATATTCTCTCAGTGTTAACTTGAAGGGATAGGATACCCAAACTGTGACATCAAATACCAATTGGGATGCAAACAGAACTGAAGCTAGTCAAGAAGTCCAAATGCTGTGAATTAGCAGATGGGGAATTAGATTAGAGAAAATAGATTTTGCATCTCTATGTCCACTATGCCCTATTTATCTGTCCATCAATGTACCTGAGACACCCTTTATGTTTATCAACTCCTAAAAATGTAGAATCATGTATTATTCATAAAGGTCTTATTCCTATAGTCTATTTAAATGAAGGAGAGAATAAATAAATACATGGAAAAGTGACCACAGCTGATGAACTTGCTTCTTCTTGCCCTCTTCTCCGCATGTGTCATCCCAACACAAGGAATATCCTGAGGATTTTATAGGCTGTTTCCACTCCTACATCTGGTGTCATACATTAGGCAACCTGCATTAGCATAAGAAGTAAGAATGTATGCCATCACCAGGACAAAAAGCCTGGCAATAAGGTGGCTGCAGATTTAGTTATTAGTTATATGACCTCTTCAAAGATCTGAGACCTATGCATCTTGGTGTTGTGATCTGCAGTGTGTTAGCTTTTTGCTTAGGCTATCATCCAAGAAAATGGATATAGCAGTTATAGGCTAAACATCTATATAATAGCTAGGAACAGGAAAACACCAAGTCAAAAACAACAGGCTCTTATTTATGTGCATCCCTTTAAGAATGAGGAATCTTTCTATAAAAGTTTGTGATAAGCCTTTGTCCATACTGATTTTCAGTAAGGGTACGAGGTCAGTGTGATTTATTTCAGGAATCTGAGCTCTTCCTTCCAAGGAGATGTATGAGGTTAGCTTCTTTACAGCACATGTACATGCAAAGGTAGGTGAAAGACTACACAGGACTTGAGTTTGGTGAAATGAGGAAGAAAGGAAAGGGCCTGGGTTGAGTGACAACATTTGCCTTCTTTATCCTGTGAGTCAACTTCACAGATTAGTTCTTTGTGGAGTAAATTTACCTAGCTTGCTTTTGCTCTTGTTGTCTCATAGAGTCTTGTAGTGGTGTAGTGGTTAAACCACTGATAAGGAGATGGGCTTTTATTCTATTGAAAATGAATTCCAGCCATGATGGAATGAGTAGTGAAATGTATATGGGAAAGACAAAATTGTTCATTTATCAATGAGTGGAATTAAAGTAACCTAAATTATACCATCACTGTTTTTCTGTTTTTTTTTTTAATTGTTGAAGCATGGTTAGCAGACTGTGTCCATCACCCACATCCAATCTTACTTACATGTTGGAAAATGGAATATTTTGTGCCATATCAGTAAACAAAGGTTGTCACAGTCATCAGTGATAGCAGCCACCATCCACTGTGAGCTGATGATCGTGAGGGATTTCATAAAGGAAAGAATACCTGCCCTCTAGCAGCCATCAGACTGCAGCCACTCCCCACAGTGAGCCCTGAGGAACGCAGGGGTGAAACAGCATACTGGCCCTAGATAGCTGAGGTGACATATCAAAGGGATGATTTCAGTAAGACCAGATATTTGCATCTTCCCATACACAGAAAAGCACTAAATTCCAAAACTTCTGTATAACCTAGCTTTTCTCCTCACTTCATGCAGCAATTGTCTCAGAGTTAGTTACTTGACATATTGCCTACCAGGCTTAACATCCTAAAAATTCCCACCAAGTGAAAAATAACTCAGTGTTTAGGTTATGAATATTCTTTAAGTCTACAATGTCTATTATGTCAATCATTATGTAAAACACACATAATTGTAGAATTTATTAACTGTTTATAACATTATTTGCTATAATTCCATCACTTAGTTTTACAAAAAACAACAAAAATAAATGTGGTTGCTCCTATGAAAAGATGCCCTAGAAGTCTGACAGAGTGCATCCTGTGCAGGTAGAAGAGTCCTCACTCACGACTCAACCACAACTCAACCTCACAGAGTGACACAAACTCATCACAGGACACAACCTCTCAGAGTGAGGACCATAACTTAAGAAAAAGGTGTATCACTGTAGTTACAAGGACTGGCTCTGACTCACCTCCTCCTTGAAACGTCTCTATTTTCTCGTTGCTTTTTTTCCTTAATGTTAATTCAATTTTTACTGAGTCTAGGGAATTTTAAAAACTTTTAGAAAAACACTGTGTCAACTTGGATTTGAGTTTCTATAAAACTTTAATTATTCTGACCTTTTTATTTCTCCTTTCAAAAAATAAAGCAGAATGAAACAAACAAAAAAAATGGTGCAATGAAATGATGCCTTACTTAGCATATGTTTTTATCTCATTTAGCTTTATGGCAATTTTTTAAATCCTCTAAAGTTTATAGAGCAATTAAGCTATGTTCTCAGAGAAAAACACACACACATAAAAGAGCAATAAGGCAAGTAGTAATTTCCGGATACCAGGCTCATTTTTACTACTGTTTATTCAAGTTCAGTGAGTATTTGTTATGTAAAATAAGTAGTTCCTGCTGCAAATGGAAGTTTACTTTTGTGTCTCAAAGACACGTTGATATTTCTGTTGTAACAGAGAATCACAATATAGCCTTATCAGATCAATCCATGAATTAAAAATTAATCACAAATTTAAATGATCCTTTTCTATTGTTTTTTTTTTAATTTGAAGTGCTACATAAAACACTGGATTAGACTGAACAAAACACACCAATATTAACAGGATCTTTTAATGATAATGTATCATTACCTAATGAAACTAATTAAATATTGAACACTGAGGAATTTGATTCTGTTTTGATATGTGTCAATACTTCAAAAATTCTGCAGACATTACTAAGTGGGAGGAAATATTTGAAAACTGTGCCACTCTATCAGTCATATATAAAAGTCGACTTTATAAAAGTAAGTATAGGTATTTAAATGAAACCTACACAAATATTTCCAGTGATTTTTATTAAAAATTCAGCAAAACAGCATAATTTATGAATTAAAATACATGTGCATTTGTTTATAAAAATAGATAAACCAGGTTAAAATTATAATCTACTTAAAAATTCAACTCTTGAAAATCAATGAGTGTTATAACATTATGACTATTCTTGGAAAAGTATTTTCAAAATATGTGTGTTTGAGGGTAGAGGAAAAGAAACTAGTGCAATTTTTCCACTTACATAAAAGATAACTACAAAAGAACGTATTTTGTGCTCCTTGTTGCCAAAATACTGTAATTTTTGTATGATAAGGGTTAAAAGTACCCTCTCTCTCTCTCTCTTTTTTTTTTTTTTACTTTATTTTACTTTACAATACTGTATTGGTTTTGCCATACATCAACATGAATCTGCCACGGGTGTACACATGTTCCTAATCCTGAACCCCCCCCCCCCCCTTCCCACCTCCTCCCCATACCATTCCTCTGGGTCATCCCAGTGCACCAGCCCCAAGCATTCTGTATCCTGTGTCGAACCTAGACTGGCAATTCGTTTCTTACATGATATTATACATGTTTAAATGCCATTCTCCCAAATCATCCCACCCTCTCCCTCTCTCACAGAGTCCAAAAGACTGTTCTATACATCTGTGTCTCTTTTGCTGTCTCGCATACAGGGTTATCATTACCATCTTTCTAAATTCCATATATATGTGTTAGTATACTGTATTGGTGTTTTTCTTTCTGGCTTACTTCACTCTCTATAATCAGCTCCAGTTTTGTCCACTTCATTAAAACTGATTCAAATGTATTCTTTCTAATTGCTGAGGAATACTCCATTGTGTATAAGTACCACAGCTTTCTTATTCATTCATCTGCTGATGGGCATCTAGGTTGCTTCCATGTCCTGACTATTAAAAACAGTGCTGCAATGAAAATTGGGGAATACGTGTCTCTTTCAATTCTGGTTTCCTTGGTGTGTATCCAGCAGTAGGATTGCTGAGTCATAAGGCAGTTCTATTTCCATTTTTTTAAAGGAATCTCCACGCTGTTCTACATAGTGACTGTACTAGTTTGCATTCCCACCAACAGTGTAAGAGGGTTCCCTTTTCTCCACACCTCTTCCAGCATTTATTGCTTGTAGACTTTTGGATCACAGCCATTCTGACTGGCGTGAAATGGTACCTCATTGTGGTCTTGATTTGCATTTCTCTGATAATGAGTGATGTTGAGCAACTTTTCATGTGTTCGTTAGCCATCTGTATGTTTTCTTTGGAGAAATATCTATTTAGATCTTTGGCCCATTTTTTGATTGGGTCGTTTATTTTTCTGGAATTGAGCTGCAGGAGTTGCTTGTATATTTTTGAGATTAGGTGCTTGTCAGTTGCTTCATTAGCTATGATTTTCTCCCTTTCAGAAGGCTGTCTTTTCACCTTGCTTATAGTTTCCTTTGTTGTGCAGAAGCTTTTAATTTTAATTAGGTCCCATTTGTTTATTTTTGCTTTTATTTCTGGTATTCTGGGGGTGGATCATAGAGGATCCTGCTGTGATTTATGTCAGAGAGTGTTTTGCCTATGTTCTCCTCGAGGAGTTTTATAGTTTCTGGTCTTACGTTTAGATCTTTAATCCATTTTGAGTTTATTTTTGTGTGTGGTGTTAGAAAGTGTTCTAGTTTCATTCTTTTACAAGTGGTTGACCAGTTTTCCCGGCATTACTTCTTAAAGAGATTGTCTTTACTCCATTGTATATTCTGCTTCCTTTGTCAAAGATAAGGTGTCCATAGGTGCGTGGATTTATCTCTGGGCTTTCTGTTGTGTTCCATTGATCTATATTTCTCTCTTTGTGCCAGTACCATACTGTCTTGATGACTGTGGTTTTGTAGTAGAGCCTGAAGTCAGCTAGGTTGATTCCTCCAGTTCCATTCTTCTTTCTCAAGATTGCTTTGTCTATTCGAGGTTTTTTGTATTTCCATACAAATCTTGAAATTATTTGTTCTAGTTTTGTGAAAAATACCACTGGTAGCTTGATGAGGATTGCATTGAATCTGTAGATTGCTTTGGGAAAGCTGTGGTCCATATACACAATGAAGTATTACTCAGCCATTAAAAAGAATACATTTGAATCAGTTCTAATGAGATGGATGAAACTGGAGCCGATTATACAGAGTGAAGTCAGCCAGAAAGAAAAACACCAATACAGTATACTGACACATATATATGGAATTTAGAAAGATGTTAATTATAACCCTTTATGTGAGACAGCAAAAGAGACACAGATGTATAGAATGGACTTTTGGACTCTGAGGGAGAGGGAGAGGGTGGGATGATTTGGGAGAATGACATTGAAACATGTATACTATCATGTAAGAAACGAATCGCCGGTCTATGTTTGATACAGAATACAGGATGCTTGGGGCTGGTGCACGGGGATGGGCCAGAGAGATGATATGGGATAGGAGGTGGGAGGGGGGTTCAGGATTAGGAACTCATGTACACCCGTGGTGGATTCATGTCAATGTATGGCAAAACAAATACAGTATTGTAAAGTAAAAAAGTAAAAATTAAAATTAAAAAACTAAAACTCACGGTACCTACAAGTCTCAGAGCTATCTATACCTGAATATTTCTATTTATATTTACATAAGTTATTGACTCTGTAGTTATAAATAACATACTTAAGCTCAGATGGGAAAGAATCTGACTGCAATGCAGGAGACTGGGGTTCGATCCCTGGGTCAGGAAAATCCTCTAGAGGAGGAAATGGCAACCTACTCCCATATTCTTGTCTGGAGAATACCATGGACAGAGGATCCTGGAAGGCTACAGTCCATGGGATTGGTAAAAGTTGGTCATGACTGAGTGACTAACACTACCCCACACACGTTTATATATATTCTATTGCTCATTAAGGTAAATGAATATTATTCTTTTCTCTGCTATAAAACCTTGATGAATATTTTTATCACTGAAGTTCTGAAATACTGTGAATAGTGCTTCTATGAATATTATTATATAATTACTTCTATAGACATATGTTTTCATTTGTATGAATGAATACTATGAGTGAAATTACCACGTGAGCATATATCTTCAGGTTTTGTAACTGGTATTGCATTATATGCGGTTTCCTGGTGGTTCAGTGGTAAAGAATCTGCCTGCAATGCAGGAGATGTGGGTTTTTCAGAAAGATCCCTGAAAGAAGAAATGTCAGCCCACTCCAATATTATTGCCTGGGAAATCCCGTGGACATAGAAGCTTGGTGGGCTAAGTCCATGGGGTCCCAAGAGTTTGACATAAATTAGTGACTAAACTACCACATTGCATTATACATTTTATTCTGTTTCTTAATTTTTGTTTGTTTAGCACTAAGCCTATAAACATGTTTTTATGTGTGAAAGTGAACTTCTCTCAGTCTTGTCTGACTCTTCGGCACCCCACAGACTATACAGTCCATTGAATTCTCCAGGCCAGAATACTGGAGTGTGTAGCTGTTCCCTTTTCTAGGAGATCTTCTCAACCCAGGAACGAAACTGGGGTCTCCTGCATTCCAGGCAGATTCTTTACCAGTTGAGCCACCAGGGAAGCCTAAGTCTTTAAATTCTTTCACTCTCTTCTAAAATGTATATCTTAACAGACCCCTCATAAGCACAGAAATTGAAACTGCAATTATATCTTCCAGCAAACAAAAGACCAGGTCCAGATGGCTTCACAGCTGAATTCTACCAAAAATTTAGAGAAGGGCTAACACCTATCCTACTCAAACTCTTCCAGAAAATCGTAGAGGAAGGTAAACTTCCAAACTCATTCTATGAGGCCACCATCACCCTAATACCAAACCCTGACAAAGATGCCACAAAAAAAGGAAACTACAGGCCAATATCACTGGTGAATATAGATGAAAAAATCCTTAACAAAATTCTAGCAATCAGAATCCAACAACACATTAAAAAGATCATACACCATGACCAAGTGGGCTTTTTCCCAGGGATGCAAGGATTCTTCAATATCCACAAATCAATTAATGTAATTCACCACATTAATAAATTGAAAAATAAAAGCCACATGATTATCTCAATAGATGTAGAGAAAGCCTTTGACAAAATTCAACATCCATTTATGATAAAAACTCTCCAGAAAGCAGGAATACAAGGAAAATACCTCAACATAATAAAAGCTATATATGACCAACCCACAGCAAACATTATCCTCAATTATACAGAGTGAAGTAAGCCAGAAAGAAAAACACCAATACAGTATACTAACACATATATATGGAATTTAGGAAGATGGCAATGACGACCCTGTATGCAAGACAGGAAAAAAGACACAGATGTGTATAACGGACTTTTGGACTCAGAGGGAGAGGGAGAGGGTGGGATGATTTGGGAGAATGGGAATTCTAACATGTATACTATCATGTAAGAATTGAATCGCCAGTCCATGTCTGACGTAGGGTGCAGCATGCTTGGGGCTGGTGCATGGGGATGACCCAGAGAGATGTTGTGGGGAGGGAGGTGGGAGGGGGGGTCATGTTTGGGAACGCATGTAAGAATTAAAGATTTTAAAATTAAAAAAAATAAATTAATTAATTAAAAAAATTGAAAGCATTTCCCCTAAAGTCAGGAACAAGACAAGGGTGCCCACTTTACCACTACTTTTCAACATAGATTTGGAAGTTTTGGCCACAGCAATCAGAGCAGAAAAAGAAGTAAGAGGAATCCAAATTGGAAAAGAAGAAGTAAAACTCTCACTGTTTGCAGATGACATGATCCTCTACATAGAAAACGCTAAAGATTCCACCAGAAAATTACTAGAGCTAATCAATGAATATGGTAAAGTTGCAGGGTATAAAATCAACACACAGAAATCCCTTGCATACCTACACACTAATAATGAGAAAATGGAAAGAGAAATTAAGGAAACAATTCCATTCACCATTGCAACAAAAAGAATAAAATACTTAGGAATATATCTACCTAAGGAAACTAAAGGTCTACATATAGATAACTATAAAACACTGGTGAAAGAAATCAAAGAGGACACTAATAGATGGAGAAATATACCATGTTCATGGATTGGAAGAATCAATATAGTGAAAATGAGTATACTACCGAAAACAATTTATAGATTCAATGCAATCCTTATCAAGCTATCAGCAGTATTTTTCACATGGCTAGAACAAATAATTTCACAATTTGTATGGACATACAAAAAACCTCGAATAGACAAAGCAATCTTGAGAACTGGAGGACTGGAGGAATCAACCTAGCTGACTTCAGGCTCTACTACAAAGCCACTGTCATCAAGACAGTATGGTACTGGCACAAAGAGAGAAATATAGATCAATGGAACAAAATAGAAAGCCCAGAGATAAATCCACGCACCTATGGACACCTTATCCACAAAGGAGGCAAGAATATACAATGGAGTAAAGACAATCTCTTTAACATGTGGTGCTAAACAAGCGGTGCTGGTCAACCACTTGTAAAAGAATGAAACTAGAACACTTTCTAACACCACACACAAAAGTAAACTCAAAATGGATTAAAGATCTAAACGTAAGACCAGAAACTATAAAACTCCTCGAGGAGAACATAGGCAAAACACTCTCTGACATAAATCACAGCAGGATCCTCTATGATCCACCCTCAGAATACCAGAAATAAAAGCAAAAATAAACAAATGGGACCTAATTAAAATTAAAAGCTTCTGCACAACAAAGGAAACTATAAGCAAGGTGAAAAGACAGCCTTCTGAAAGGGAGAAAATCATAGCTAATGAAGCAACTGACAAGCACCTAATCTCAAAAATATACAAGCAACTCCTGCAGCTCAATTCCAGAAAAATAAACGACCCAATCAAAAAATGGGCCAAAGAACGAAATAGACATTTCTCCTAAGAAGACATACAGATGGCTAACAAACACATGAAAAGATGCTCAACATCACTCATTATCAGAGAAATGCAAATCAAGACCACAATGAGGTACCATTTCACACCAGTCAGAATGGCTGTGATCCAAAAGTCTACAAGCAATAAATGCTGGAAGAGGTGTGGAGAAAAGGGAACCCTCTTACACTGTTGGTGGGAATGCAAACTAGTGCAGCCACTATGGAGAACAGTGTGGAGATTCCTTAAAAAAATGGAAATAGAACTGCCTTATGACCCAGCAATCCCACTGCTGGGCATATGCACAGAGGAAACCAGAATTGATAGAGACACGTGCACCCCAATGTTCATCGCAGCACTGTTTATAATAGCCAGGACATGGAAGCAACCTAGATGCCCATTAGCAGATGAATGGATAAGAAAGCTTTGGTGCATATACACAATGGAGCATTCCTCAGCCATTAAAAAGAATGCATTTGAATCAGTTCTAATGAGGTGGGTGTAACTGGAGCCGGTTATAGAGTGACGTAAGCCAGAAAGAAAAACACCAATACAGTATACTAACGCATATATATGGAATTTAGAAAGATGGTAACAATAACCCTGTATGCGAGACAGCAAAAGAGACACAGATGTATAGAACAGTCTTTTGGACTCTGTGAGAGAGGGAGAGGGTGGGATGATTTGGGAGCATGGCATTGTAACATGTATAATATCATATATGAAATGAATCACCAGGCCGTTCAATGCATGATGCAGGATGCTTGGGGCTGGTGCACTGAGATAACCCAGAGGCATTGTACGGGGAGGGAGGAGGGATGGGGGGTTCAGGATGGGGAGCATGTGTATGCCTGTGGCAGATTCATGTTGATGTATGGCATCAATACAATCCAATATTGTAAAGTAATTAAGCTCTGATTAAAATAAATAAATTTATATTTAAAAAAATAAAGAGAGAGAGCAGGCTTTCTATTAAAAACAATTTGGTAACTTCCTTGAAGTAAGAGTCCATGCTTCAGGGGTTACAGGTTTGATGCCTGGTCAGGAACTAAGATCTTGCCTGCAATGTGGAGTGGCCCTCATTTCCCAAAATCTTTTGGTTGAAAACAAAACAAAATAAGAAAAATCTATGTGTTCAACAGTCCAGAAATGACTAAACAGCTCATTCTATGTGAAAATGTATGTTATCCATTTATTGTTGAGAATAAATATTCTTTAGAAAAAGTAAAACTTCAAAAAATATTATAAGGTACTTTATTAGACAATCAGAAAATATAGTGAACAGCTTTTTAGACCCTTTTAAGTCTTAAAATTTCTTGATCTATTTTTCACTTTGAGTAGTTTGGTTTTTTTTTTAACTCATGCATAATTGTGTAACCTCATGGATACACTATCAATGTAAAATTTCCAAATACTGATGCGTCATTACACGATGTTGTTGGGAGACATCTGCCACAGATACTCCCGCATCAACACTGCGTTGAGTGTGCAACAATCTCAAGGCTGTAACCTACACTCTGCTGAGACCATCAGTTCTCCAGACACTGTGTGGAGGTGGAAAGAGCGGTGAAGACTATATTGCATAGGATCAATGCTATTTGGAGGACTATCATAGTGGGTTCCTCCAGCTGAGGGTTCTCTCCTGTGCTGGACTCAATGCATGTGCAGGCTTCCCATTAATCATGCTGTGCAGTTTGGGACCCAGGACACAGAGGGGATTATACTCATATTCCTACTACTTTCTTTCTGTGAGTAAACAATCTGATACAGCAGAATCAGTAGTCTAGCATCTTCTGTCAGCGTCTATGGGGTTTGGAGAATAAGTTAGTAGTTAATGCGGTTACTCTGGTAGAAGATCTGTCTCTAGTGTCCCTTTGCATTGTCAAGCTGACTGTTGCGGTTCTTATTTGGTTGCTAAGTCATGTCTGACTTTTTGTGAACCCATGGTCTGTAGCCCACCAGACTCCTCTGTCCATGGGATTTCCCAGGCTAGATTATTGAAGTGGGTTGCTATGTCCTCCTCCAGAGGATCTTCCTGAGCATTGAACTAGTGTCTCCTGTGTCTCTTGCTCTGCAGTAGAATGTTTTTACCCACTGAACCATAAGTATATTTTCCCAAATGATTAATAACTTAAAAACAGGTGAATCTAGAGTGAGGGTTCCAAAGTCCATGAGAGATTCTATGAGAGCTCAGGGAAACTCTTCTAGGAAATTTTTATCTGCTTCTGAACAATTTGACATAATGACCATAAAACTCAAGATGAAGCAATTTTAAAACTTGTATCCAAGAAAGAAACATTGTCATGATTAAAAATCTGAGACCGCAATCCTTGCAGTAGCCATTTACTTCTCTCTCTATATACTTATTCTTCAAAATTTCTCATTTTTTACTAACTTTATTATCTCAAATTACCTGCTTTTGTCCTAATGTCACCTGATTAAGGTACTAACCCAACAGTGGGCTTCATTTTGTTGAATAATGGGTAGTCAAATAACTGGTTTTATCTCTCATTTGTAAAAGGGACTTAAAGAATATTAAAATGGCTGAAAAATAAAACTTACAATGAGGTAGCACTGCATAATGGTCAGAATGGCCATCACCCAAAAGTCTACAGACAACAAATCCTGGACAGAATGTGGGGAAAAGGGAATCTTCATACACTGTTATAGGGAATGTGCAGCCGCTGTGGAGAACAGTATGGAGGTCCCTCAAAAAGCCAAAAACAGAGCTACCACATGATTCAGCAATCCCACTCCTCGGTGGATATTCAGATAAAATTATAATTTGAAAGACACATGCACCCCTCTGTTCATAGCAACATTGTTTATAATAGCCAAGACACAGAAGCAACCTAAGTGTCCATCAATGAATGAGTGGATAAAGAAGAGGTAGTCTCTCTCTCTCTCTCTCTCTCTCTCTCTCTCTCTCTATATATATATATATATATATATATATATATATATACATATATATATGTATATATATATACATACACACACATATAAAATGCCATTGGCAGCTACATGGAGGAAGCTAGAGTTTATCTTACTAAGTGAAGTCAGTCAGGAATAGGAAGACAAATATAATATGGTATGACTTTAAAATATGGATTCTAAAATATGACACAAATGAACTGACTGAGAGACACAGAACAGACTTGTGGTTGCCAAGAGGGAATGGGGTTGGGGAAAAGATGGAGTGGAAGTTTGGGGTTAGCAGATGGAAACTACTTACATAGGATGGATAAACAATAACATCCTACTATACAGCTCAAGGAAATATATTCAATATCCTGTGATAAACCATAAAGGGAAAGAATATGAAAAAGTATGTGTATATGAGTATAACTGAATCACTGTGATCTACAGAAGAAATTAACACAATATTGTAAATCAACTACACTTCAATACAAAATTGAAATAAAATAAAAGGGTTGAGAACAATGGAATATTAGTCTCTACAAAGAAGGAAATCTTGCCATTAGCAACAACATAGATAAACGTGGTAGACATCGTGCCAAGTGAAATAAGACAGATATAGATGGACAAATATTGCATAATTTCAACTCTACATGGGATCTAAAAATGATGAATTCATAGTAACGGAGAAAAGAATGATGCTTAGCAGGGATTTTGAGATGGGCAAAAGGAAGGTATTTATCAAAGTGTACAATCTTTCAGTTCTAGAAATCAAATCTTCAGCATATTTATTACAGGTAATAATAAAATATTCCTGAAATTTGCTAAGAGAGTAAATTTCAAGTGTTCTCACACACACATAGATGCAAAGCACTCACACACATCTTACTATGTTAGGTGATGGGATGGACATATGAATTAACTTGATTGTGGTAATCATTTCACAATGTATACATGCATCAATTCCTCATGCCATACACTTAAGTGAATATTTTCATTTGTCACTCGTTGGTCAGTAAAACTGAAAAATTAAATATTAACTTTTTCTCATAAAAATTAAAATATGACAGAAATTATAGTGGATGGTAAAGAAGGAAGAGATGATATGTGTTCAGCTTCAAATATATGTTCAGATTAAGATATATAAACATAAGATTAAATGGAAAATAATTTGAACTGTCTACGGAGAATTTTTTTTTAAGATAAAGATACTATATGCACTTCCGTATGATTCAAATGGAACTTCACTGTGTCTGTGGATATTTGAATATTGTAAGGAAACTAGTCCAAGGACATTTTCACCAGGATTGCAAAGTGTCTGTTTCCACTACTTTCCCAACAGTTTGCAGATGAGCTCTGCAGAGGCTGTTTGGATCCAATTCAATCGTGTTTGCAGATCCAGGTGGCAGACCATCCACTCTCCAGACTTATTGGGCTAATGCAATTGAACAGAGAATTAACCCCTGTGCAAGGCAGAGACCTGTCAGTAGCTTTTAAGTAAGCACTGAGCAGCCCTGTGAAATCTGTGCAGAGAGAACAATTAGGCGTGTCTGCCCTCTGTGCCGTCATGGCAACCTCTCACCCAAGGCACTCTTGCTATTTTGAAAAGTATGAATTTCCTCTGGGGGACTGTAACATTCCCCCTAAAGAGGTTACAGAGGGCTTTCGTTTTAATCCATGTGTTTTATTACTTCCATACTAAAATATTTTTGCTGTTATTGTTTTAATTTTAAAATTTTAGAGTAATTAAAACAAATGCTGATTCTCCTGTTCCACCATCGAAACCTCTATCATGATTATCCTTCAAACCACTGGACTCTGATTTGTTTCTATATCTTAAGGAAATTTCCCCCAACATATCAATAAAATATCTAACACATTGCTATTAAAGATTAAAACTGCGTTAGCATACATAATACATTTACCCATCAAAATAAGGTGGCATGGGTATTAATCTAACAGAATATGATATTTTGTCTCAAAGATTTTAATGTTAAAGTTGTGTATGTTGTAAATAACCTGTTCTTGACATTTTCTTCATACTTGCCTCTAAAATCCTTATACACATATCACATGTTCAAAATTCACAATGGTATAGAAAACTATTTGAGCAAACTCTAGGAGATGCTGAAGGACAGTGAAGCCTGGCATTCTGCAGTCCATCAGGTCACAAAAAGTTGGACATGACCTAGTGACTAAACAACCAATGACTTCTTTAAATATTTGGTAAAATTTATCCATGAAGTCACCTGGTTCTAGGCTTTTCTTTTTTGGGATACTTTTATTACAGAATACTCTTAGTACTAATGTGTGTCAGTTGCTCAGTCGTGTCCAATTCTGCAATCCCATGGACTGTAGCCCACCAGACTCCTCTGTCCATGGGATTTCCCAGGTAAGAAAACTAGTAATAGTTTTATTCAGATTTTTAATTTTTTCCTTATTCAGTCTTGGTTCAGTTCAGTACAGTTCAGTCACTCAGTCGTGTCCAACTCTTTGTGGCCCCATGAACCACAGCTTGCCAGGCCTCCATGTCCATCACCACCTCCCAGAGTCCACCCAAACCCATGTCCATTGAGTCGGTGATGCCATCCAACCATCTCATTCTTGACATCCCCTTCTCCTCCTGCCCTCAATCTTTCCCAGCATTAGAGTCTTTTCAGATGAGTCAGTTCTTCACATCAGGTTCAGCTTCAACATCAGTCCTTCCAATGAACACCTAGGACTGATCTCCTTTAGGATGGACTGGTTGGATCTCCTTGCAGTCCAAGGGATTCTCAAGAGTTTTTTCCAACACCGCAGTTCAAAAGCATCAATTCTTCGGTGCTCAGCTTTCTTTATAGTCCAACTCTCACATCCATACCTGACTACTGGAAAAACTATAGCCTTGACTAGACAGACCTTTGTTGGTAAAGTAATGTCTCTGCTTTTTAATATGTTGTCTAGTTTGATTATAACTTTCCTTCCAAGGAGTAAGCGTCTTTTAATTTCATGGCTGCAATCACCATCTGCAGTGATTCTGTGTCTTGGTAAGTTGTATGTTTCTAAGAATGTTTCCATTTCTCCTAGATTGTCCAGTTTGTTGGCACAAAGTTGTTCATGGTAGTCTTTTCTATCAGAGCCCCAGCTGTTGAGCTCCATGGATTCCTCCTAGATCCCCCAAGGGTGAGGTCAGAAGGGGCTTCCTCAAAGTGGACCTCAATGATGCAGGGGGCAGTTGTCCCTCCTGGGCCCTCCTTTCCTACTGGATGAACCAGTGACGCCAGGGAGACCCGTCTGCCTGGTGCTGTGCTGACCTGGGGGCACGGGAAATGCGGTCAGCGTGCAGACAATTCTCTTCCTTTCCAACACAGTCTGTCTTGATCTCTGTGGTGCAATGGTGTTTCAGCCTCACACTTGTGTTCTAGATTCTCTCAGTGCTGTCCTGTCATGAATAGTTGTTAGTTGTTCTTGTGAGAGGGAGTGAAGATAGGAACAACTTATATCGCCATCTTGGTGACATCCCTACCAATACGTTTTCTTAAAGCAAACAACTATTGGTTTCCTAGGTGGCATATCCAGACTTCTGTTTAGCTGCTGCAAACTACTCAAGCCTATTGACTCTGTAAGACTGCGCTTGGAGAACTACGTCTTAACTAATTGATCCAATAAAAGCTGATGCATTCTATGTAGCAGGTAATGTTCTGGGTATTACATGCACCATTGCACATACTCTTCCATTCCAGTTTCATAAGACATGTGAAATGGAAAGTAGTTATGTGATGTACTTACACACACTCTTTCCATAAGATCAATAAAAATCCTGTTACAAGCTGGACACCCAGGTGAAAAGAGAATATATGATTGACATCTTATACTGAAGAGTCACTTACAAGCTCAAGGTAGATATATTTTTCCTTTCTGAAAATATTATACTAATAACATAAAAAGAGGTGAGGGTCCCATAGTAAACTGAAAAGAACTAAATTATAGTTCATTTTTATCTTAATATGATAATCTAAATGCCACTGCGCATATCCAAAGGTAGTTTGTAAACACATTTTCTCTTTGGGGTGAATACATGGAGAGCTTTGAAGTAAAGACATGGGGTAAAAGAAGCATTATTTTTTCCTTTGAAAGAAAGGATGATGTACGTAGATAAAGAAAATTCTACTTCATAGCTTGTATATTTTAGTAACAGTGCAATACATGAATAGAGAGAGACTTCAGACATAAGAGAAACCATTAAACCCTAGAAGCCCTAAAATAGCCAGAATAGCTCTTTTCAGGGTAAGTTAATGCAGCATAATATGGAAGAAAGCAATGTGGCCAAGTTACTGTAAAAGCCAATTGATTATGTCTTCCCTGAGTTCCCTGATGGCTCAGACCATAAAGAGTCTGCCTGAAATTCAGGAGACCCAGGTTCAATCCCTGGGTCGGGAAGATTCCCCTGGAGCAGGAAATGGTAACCCACTCCAGTATTCTTGCCTGAAAAATCCCATGGACAGAGGAGCCTGGCAGGCTACAGTCCATGGGGTCACAAAAAGTCGGATGTGATTTAGTGACTTCACTTTGTCTGTCTTTCCTATATTAACCTTGCTCTCTTCAAGATGCCAGAACTTCATTACTTTTTAGTTTCCTTTATTAAAGCCAAAGGGCAGATAATGGATTTTTGAGTTGTGTGTCTCTGTGTGGGATTTGTGGATTCTTGTGTGGCTGGGTTCCTGTTTTTACCTAGTTTCTCAAGGATAAAATTGCATGTAAGCAGTCATGGGGCTTCCCTGGTGGTTCAATGGTAAAGAATCTGTGTGCAGTGCAGGAGCTGCAGGAGACACTGGTTCAATCCTTAGATCAGAAGATCCCTTGGAGAAGGAAATGACAACCCACTACAGTATTCTTGTCTGGAAAATCCCACGGACAGAAGATTCTGGTGGGCTGCAGTCCGGGGGGTTGCAAAAAGGCAGACATGACTGAAGCAACTGAGTACACGCACACTCAAGCAATTATGAATTTTGTGTTAATGCTCAAATGTATTCTTAATATATAAGTTATGTCATAGCAAATTATTTTAAGAATAAACTTGATAGAAGAACTGACCATATATGGTATTATTTTGTGGGTATTTTTGAAACACATAAATGGCATTGTACTGCATGTGCAAAAAGAAAAAAGAAACACAAAATCAACCCCTAAATGAATGCCTATATTAGTATCTTACAGTTTTGTTGGTCAAAGTTCAGGTGAAATTTGCTGATTTTTTAGAAGTGATTTTTTTGTTCAACAACACTGAAGAGTGATGAAGACTGTGCCAAAGACAAAAAAACTAAAAACCAGTGTTGCTCATGAATATCTTTGCAATAATCTTAAATAAATGAGGAAACGTAATACAGTACCACATTTAAAAGTAATGTGTCAATTTACTTGGAATTTATTTAAGAAGTACCAGAAAGCTTCAATGTTAGGGGATAGTTCAAAATCGTGTCTTATGGTAATTGTTTAAATTCCATAAGCTTATTATGAATGCTGAGTTTATGGCATTAATACTAAACATATATATCTCCAACTTTGAATTGGAAATGGGAATATAGTTTTACATTGACCAGATGTATTTGAAATCAACAGAAGACTGTGAAATCTGCTGAACATTTCATGAAAAAAAAAAAAAGAAAATAGAGAGTTTGATTTAATGCAACTGAGAACAATTGAAATTTAGAGAAATTAGGAAAAAAACCTCCATAGTTAAAACTCTATAGATGAAGAGTCCCTAACAAGTTGACAAGTTATGATGGGAAAATAACTGGAAACATTGAAATGTGCACTGGGTACATGGATAAATATATAATGGGGAATATTCACAAAACATTTATTGTAGCAGTTAAAAACAAATGAGTTATTGCTCTACAAATTAATAGTAATACCCCTTAAATTATCAGTTGACAAAAAAGAAGATTTCAGATGTAGTAGGTGAAATATGAGGTACTTAACCTTGCACATCAATGTAAATAAATTAAATTTTTGAAGAGAAATAGAAGCTTGTTAAAATTATTCAAGAACAGGATGGCATATGACTTACATCTTTTTTAAAGTATCACATCAGTACTGAAAATTTATGGTAGGACTATAAGGGAGAATAATCAGTAAACTGCATAGTGATCCAGACCAGTGGTTAGCGTGGTTTGTTTCAGGCTGGTAGAATTGGAGGCAAAGAGATGTGCTTATATTTTCAGTACACAGACAATCAGGGTGGATGAGAATTGATAAAATGAGCAGAACCAATGAAGATCCAACATGATTCGAGCAAAGAGAAGATGGAAGTGTCATCAGTTGTGACTAGGAAGACCACAGAAGCAGTACGTAGGATAATCCATTTTCTTGTAACTCACTGAGGCTCTGTATCTTTGATTCACCCCTGATGGAACCCTCACTGAGGAAGCAGTCATTGAGGGTATAGATGATATTTAAAGCTAAGGAGCTGAGTGAGATCAGCAAAGATGTAAGTTTACCTGAAGGAGAGCCCATGTACCGAGTCCAGAGCAGGCATTCTGAAGCCTGTTGGTAACTGAGGTGAGACAAAAGCCACAGAGGAAGCTGGGAAGTAGCAGCCACATGGTATACATGGACGCACTAACGTCGCGTCTACGAGATGTTCCCAGAAGAATGGAATGATGGAGGCTGTCAAATATTTCAGGAGGTCTGGTAAGACTGAGTTGAGCAAAATGGTTTCCAGTGATGAGCTTGTTCTGGTGCACTGCTCTGGATATATTAATAAAATAAAACAGAAAATAATTTGAGACAAGTTAAAACTGGTGACTCAGTGGTAAACAACCCACCTGCCAGGGCAGGAGACAGGGGTTTGATTCCTGGGTTGGGAAGAACACCTGGAGAAGGAAATGGCAACCTACTCGAGTATTCTTGTCTGGGAAATCCCATTGACAGAGGAGCCTGAAGATCTGCAGTCCATGGGGTCACAGAAGAGTTGGACATGACTTAGTGACCTAAACAACAACAAGAAAATATCTGCTAAGAAGTAAGAATAAAGGAGGGTTAAACTGGAGGGGAATAATGTGTAAAGTGATTTAAAACATTAAATGAAATGTTATGAAATATGTTTTATGATAATATCAATCAGGGAAAGAAACTGGCAAGACAGAAGAGAAGAGAGGGAGACTACCTGGGTGAAGGTCTGCAGAGAGCTCATTGATACAGAGGAAAACAAGGCAGAAGGGGCTCAGATGGAAGCCAGGGGGTCCACCTATGAATGGCTCAGGGTATTTTTTGAAAGATTTCTTTTTACATTTATGGCTGATTCATGTTGATGTATGGCACAGACCAGCACCATATATTAAAGCAATTATCCTCCAATTAAAAACTAATATATTAAAATATTTCTTCTTATATGATCCATTTTTAAAGTCGTTATTGAGTTTGTTACAATATTGTTTCTGCTTTATGTTTTGGTTTTTTGGCTGCAAGTTATATGGAATTTTAGCTCCCAAACCAAGGATTGAACCTGTACCGCCTACAGTAAAAGGCGATGTCTTAACCACTGGACCACCAGGAAATCCCCGCTCAGAGTATTTGAAAGTTCTTTGCTCAACAAAACAAGAAAATAGTTCATCAGCTGAGAGTGAGGAAGGGTGATGGGGTCTTAGGTGTTCCAGTAAGGACAAAGCATGAAAAGACACCTAGGTAAGTGGGTAAGGAAAGGAACTGAGGGCAAGACATTGACATCAGACCTCTGCACAGTACTAAGAGGCCAATTAAGTTAAGTGATAGTGAAGTCAATGCAAGGCCATCCAGTTTCATGTTTCCCCACCCCCACTGCCCCGCTTCGGCTACATTGACTAATTCAGGTAAGTTATAGAGTAGATAAAAGCTGAATCTCCTCAAGGTGGGATGCTTGTAGGCTAATCTTTAAAACGGAGAGAGAAGCAAGGGAGGCAGGTGTGTAGCAAAGGGGTGATCCAAATGGACTGTGAAAATTAAATTGGGAACAACAATGAGGGAGCGAGTGCACAGGGAGAGAGACAAAGGGCCCCTGTAGAACTAATTTTAATGTCGGATCTAAGAGATGGAGGCAGGCTGGAGTTGTGCTTGGAAGACACGAGTATATGATAAAGTAGGATACTTGAAACAGTTGTGGGTGGTTTAGTAATGCCATAATGCTAAGATAAATGAGAAAGTGGGTGAAGAGTTAGCAAGTTAGGGAGAAGGAAAGGAAGTCAAGAAGAGACTCAAAAGCTAGGATATAGGAAAGAATATCAAAATTTCATAGTCGCTCTGATAAAATTCTCTGGGGTCATTTTCAACTTGGCTTTGAGTAGTAAGAATTCTTACCTCCAAGACTGATTATTTTCAGCCCAGAAGGACAATTCTTTCAAATTATATTATCCTAGATATTAAGACAACCTTTAAAAGTCACTATAAAAAGAACTTCCCTCCAAAATTACAGGGAGAGATCTAGTTTGCCTTTTTCATAAAAATTCCTGAGCAGGTCACCCAATATTATGCAGTTATAGTAAGTTATACTTTCAGCCATAGTTTGCTCCCTAAATTGTATGTACTTTTTGTCACTATAATCTGTAAAGAATATAAAATATTTTTCTGCATCTTAAAAAGAAAATTTTCTCTGCTCAGTGACACTGAAGACTGATGAGGACTGTGCCAAAAACAAAAAACAAAAACAAAAACAAACTAAAGGCTAATTTCACTCATGAATATCTTTGCAATAATCTTAAATGAATTAGGAAACAAATTACAACAGAACATTTAAAAATAATGCATCATGCCTAGTGAAACTTATTTAAGAAGTGCCAGAATGTTTCAATATTTTAATATAATTTATTAATTGTTTTAATTTAACAGAATTTATTATGTTCAGCACAGAAGCTGAAAAGAGAGCTAGTATCATTCAATGCACATTCATATTAAAAATACTGTAGAAAATGGATAATGGATAATTTCATCATGTGATTCATGGATATGTATCAATATAATATTTTACTGAGTAGGGTATTGCTAAATACAGAAATTAAAACATTCTCTGCTACAAACATTATTTAACACTGTAGCAGAAATATTAGCTATTGAGTCTGAGATTTCATTTTACAAGCTTTGTTGTTGATTAGTTGCCAAGTCATGCCCGACTCTTTGCGACCCCATGGACTGTAGCCTGCCAGGCTCTTCTGTCCATGGGATTTTCCAGGCAAGAATACCAGAGTGGGTTGTCATCTCCTCCTTCAGGGGGTCTTCCTGACCCCAGGATTGAACCCAGGTCTCCTGCATTGGCAGGCGGATTTGCTACCACTAAGCCACCAGGGAAGCAATTTTACAAGCATATAAATTAGTTAGTTACTGCATATATGCTGCGAAAGACAGCTTCTGCCTCAGGGACACAGAACTGTATGCCTGTAACACAGCAAGCTGCCTAGGCCAGATTTGCAGCCTGCACCTTGCCCAGGCTTGGGGAAATGTGCAAGGGTGGCCAAACGGTTGCTGCACAAGTACTGGGTATGCTTTAGGCATCTACTGCTTTCTACTAAGTGAGAAGCAAACTCAGTTTTTGTCCTGGAGAAAGTCATTATGTTCTCATCTGCCAAAGTTCCTTGCTGCAACAAGCCTGAGGCAAGGCTCGGCGAGGAATACTCAGGGCTCTGAGCTTGTGATGTAACTGGAAAGATGGGTAGGAGTTTGGAAGGGAGCCATGGACCAGGAGCTCCCAACATTAGTCCAAGAGTTTGATAAGATAAAACAATGACTTTCAGAGGAGTTTGGAAGGTGTAAATAAAACAATCTACTTAATAAAGGATATAATTTGTGTCATAATACCAAGGCCAAGGAGAAAAAAAAAAAAAAAAAAAAAGCTCTTTTGAAACAGAGAACATATTTAACAGAAACATGCAAACGTAAAGCTCAAATATTAAAGGTCTCCATACAAGGAGAGTGTAATTTGGTATAAGATATATTGGAGGACCTCTCTGGTGGCTCAGTGGACATGGGTTTGAACCCTGGTCAAGGGAGATGCCACACTCTGAAAGGCAAATAATCCCAGGTGCCACATTACTGAACCTGAAGTCTAGAGCCCAGGAGCCACAACTTCTGAAAACTGCAACCCTTGGCGCCTGTACTCCACAACTGACGTTCTTCCCCACCCTCCCAGATACTTTATAGTCAAAATGTTTGTATAACGACAGTGCAACCACCAAAACCAGGAAACTAAACATTGGTAAATTACCACCATCTAATTATCAGTCCCTTTGACATTTCATAAAGTGCCCCCAAATGTCCTCTAATTAAAAAAAAAAAAGTTCAGTTCACAATCATGTGCTATTTTATTAGTTAAGTCCAGGTACTTTCCTCATGGAATAGTTTCTTATTCTTTTTTGACCTTTATGACCTTGAGGTTTAGAAATTAGTTGTAGTACATATACACAACGGAATATTAACCAGCCATTAAAAAGAATGAAATAATACCATTTGCAGCAACATGCATGGACCTAGAATTTGTCATTCTGAGTGAAGTTAAGTTAGACACAAAAACAGAATATCATTTGAAATAACATATGCAGATTCTAAACAGATATGATACAAAAGACCTTATTTACAAAACAGAAACAGACTCACAGACTTAGAGAACAAACTTACAGTTACCAGGCAGGGAGGGATGGGGGAAAGGGACAGTTAGGGAGTTTGAGATGGACATGTACACACTGCTATACTTAATGGATAAACAACAAGGTCCTACTGTATAGCACAGGGATTGCTGCTCAATGTTATATGGGAGCCTGGATGGGAGGGGGATTTGGGGGAGAATGGATACATGTATTTATATGGCTGGGTCACTTTTCTGTTCATCTAAAATTATAACATCATTATCAATTGGCTATACTCCAGGATAAAATAAAAAGATTTTAAAAAGAAATGACAGGCCAGTCATTTTTTCAGAACATCCGCTGTTTGGATGTGTTATGGTTCCTCATAAACAGATTCAAGGCATTCACCATTTTCAGGAATATCAAAGAAGTGCTATTTCCACTCCATCTTACTGGCTGGTAAATGATTTTAATTTGTCCCATTACTAGCAGTGGCAACTTTAATGACTTGACTAATGTGGTATTTATAAGAATTTTCATTTGTGAACTTATTTTTTAAACAATTCCCATATTTGTTCCTCACAAAATTTTTAGTTTAGTTATTCGTTAAGTATAAGTGCAGATTCATGGATTTCTGTTCTATTTAGAAGTTAAAATATATTATTTTTTATCCTTTATATTGACACACAGTTCAGTTCAGTTCATTTCAGTCGCTCAGTCGTGTCCGACTCTTTGCCACCCCATGAATCGCAGCACGCCAGGCCTCCCTGTCCATCACCAACTCCTGGAGTTCACTCAGACTCAGGTACATCAAGTCCGTGATGCCATCCAGCCATCTCATCCTCGGTCGTCCCCTTCTCCTCCAGCCCCCAATCCCTCCCAGCAGCAGAGTCTTTTCCAACGAGTCAACTCTTTGCGTGAGGTGGCCAAAGTACTAGAGTTTCAGCTTTAGCATCATTCCTTTCAAAGAACACCCAGGGCTGATCTCCTTCAGAATGGACTGGTTGGATCTCCTTGCAGTCCAAGGGACTCTCAAGAGTCTTCTCCAACACCACAGTTCAAAAGCATCAATTCTTCGGTGCTCAGCCTTCTTCACAGTCCAACTCTCACATCCATACATGACCACAGGAAAAACCATAGCCTTGACTAGATGGACCTTAGTCGGCAAAGTAATGTCTCTGCTTTTGAGTATGCAATCTAGGTTGGTCATAACTTTTCTTCCAAGGAGTAAGCATCTTTTCATTTCATGGCTGCAATCACCATCTGCAGTGATTTTGGAGCCCCGAAAAATAAAGTCTGACAGTTTCCACTGTTTCCCCATCTATTTCCCATGAAGTGATGGGACCAGATGCCATGATCTTTGTTTTCTGAATGTTGAGCTTTAAGCCAACTTTTTCACTCTCCTCTTTCACTTTCATCAAGAGGCTTTCTAGTTCCTCTTCACTTTCTGCCATAAGGGTGGTGTCATCTGCGTATCTGAGGTTATCGATATTTCTCCCAGCAAATTTGATTCCAGCTTGTTTCTTCCAGTCCAGTGTTTCTCATGATGTATTCTGCATATAAGTTAAATAAGCATGGTTACAAAATACAGCCTTGATGTACTCCTTCTCCTATTTGGAACCAGTCTGTTGTTCCATGTCCAGTTCTAACTGTTGCTTCTTGACCTGCATACAGATTTCTCAAGAGGTAGGTCAGGTGGTCTGGTATTCCCATCTCTTGAAGAATTTCCCACAGTTTATTGTGATCCACATAGTCAAAGGCTTTGGCATAGTCAATAAAGGAGAAATAGATGTTTTTCTGGAACTCTCTTGCTTTTTCCATGATCCAGCAGATGTTGGCAATTTGATCTCTGGTTCCCCTGCCTTTTCTAAAACCAGCTTGAACATCAGGAAATTCACAGTTCATGTATTGCTGAAGCCTGGCTTGGAGAATTTTGAGCATTACTTTACTAGCATGTGAGATAAGTGCAACTGTGCAGTAGTTTGAGCATTCTTTGGCATTGGCTTTCTTTGGGATTGGAATGAAAACTGACCTTTTCCAGTCCTGTGGCCATTGCTGAGTTTTCCAAATTTGCTGGCATATTGAGTACAGCACTTTCACAGCATCATATTTCAGGATTTGAAAGAGCTCAACTGGAATTCCATCACTTCTACTAGCTTTGTTCGTAGTGATGCTTTCTAAGGCCCAATTGACTTCACATTCCACATTTCTGTGTAATTTGACACACAAATTACCCTATATTTCTCTAGTTCTTTCAAAATGATTCCTGTTTCCTTTTGATATTTCCCATTGGTTCTGTAAGCACATTTTTACTTGCTGATTCAACAAGTTCTTTCGAGTTCATCTTGTCTTTACAAATAAATCAGGGTTTACTATAAGGTACTTGCACTACTCATAAAGTCCTGTCATGCTATTTGAAACTAGACTTAATAAGTGGTAAAAGAATATTGCAAACTCTAGGAAACCACCAAAAATCATTTAAATAAAAGTATAACCAATGCACTAAAAAAGGAGAGAAAACACTATTGTATAAAATTTTCAATTAAAAACACCAAAGACAAAAAGTAGAAGAAAAAATACACATGAGAAATAGGTGCAACAAGTAAAAAACAGTAAGAAATGTGGTTGATATAAATTCACTATTTCAATGATTACTTTAAACATTAATGATCTAAACACACCAATTAAAAGGCAGAGACTGTACAAAATGATAAAAAAGCAACAAACAAAAAAGCACACCAAACTCTAAGCTGGTGATGGACAGGGAAGCCTGGTGACTGCAGTCCATGGGATCGCAAAGAGTAGGACATGACTGAGTGACTGAACTGCGCCTCTAGACTTGAATTTCCACAGCACTGATCATCACACCCTCTTTTATATGAGATAGTGTGGTTGGTGTGTGTTGGTGTTGGGTATTTCCCCTCTCTCAGGTGGGAGGGTACAGGGTGACACAGCTAGGTATTTTCCACCTTCCAGGTTAGTTAGACTCTGCTGAACTAGCTTCCTCATGAAGGCTGATCATACTGAGAGCAGAGTACTCTAGAGCATGTCTTAAGATTCCTTTCCTCTTGGCCTTGATGAAAGCATAAGGGGATTTTTATCTGATATTTCCTATTAGAACCTCTCAAACTCCAAGTTGTAAAATTCACAGAAGTGTGGTCTCACCTCCCCAATACTGGGTCCCCTGGAGTTTGATCTCTCAGACTTTCCCACCCAGGGCCTCCAGCAATTTGTTGGTTATAATCCTGGTTTCTCCTCAAGGTTTCAATGACTGAGTTTCTTCTCTCTTAAGTTGTGACTTCCTGTAGTTGCTCAGCAATCTCTTCCAATTGCGGGTGGGAGGTGGTGGTAGCTTGCCTCTTGACCTCGACTCATCTTGGAGATTTAAGGAGAGTTTTTGAGTTTTTCAGTTTGCTTCCTGTTTTGCTTGTTGAAATAAATGATGACTTCCAGTTTCTTATAGCAGGACCCAAACCATGATATTTTCTTGGGAAAAGGCTAAAACTTCAATGATGGACTCTTCTACACGTCCATCCACTTTATTTTTCTTCTCCTCCTCATCTTTCTTCTCTTTCTCTCCCATATCCTTTTGCTCCTTCCTCAGAAATTATATATATATACACACACACATATGTAAAAATCTCGAAACATGTTTTCCCTGGGACAAAGAGAAAGAAGAAACTTTTTAAAATAATTGCACCAGGCTTTAGCAAGCATCTAGAATAGAGGCAGATTAATCTATAGACTCATTTGCAGAGATGGTAATCATTTAAAATATAAAATCAAATAGTTCCTGAAAAACTGAGCTATCAGGGAACATGTGGAAGATATGCAGAAGCCCAAAACAAAAAGCAGAAAGATATCTAAATATAACTTAAATTAGCTCACATATAAATTTTGTTTGAATCTATTCATCTAGAAAAGGTAGAAGTTGTCTCAGATAATTCTGAAGTTCTTTCCACTTTCAAATCCTATAATTATGTGATCATAAACACAATGGAATATTCATTACTTCTTAGTGATAAAGACAATAAGTGCCATTCTGAAGCAGAAAATTAATGTCATTATTAGAAGTAAGATGGCCATAATTAAAAAGGAATTAACATCTTCCTTTTCTTCTGTAAAAAATTATAGATTTATAGATTAGGTAATGAAAAATTAAAAAAATAACTTTTAAGAAGTCTTGATACTCGTCTACACTGGTAATTTCAAATTAGCTTTTGAATAATTTTGATTAACTCTATTTGAAAAGAAAATACTTTTGTAGTAATTAATTACAAAGTTAAGCATTATTCCATTTTTTATCATACTGAGATGATTAAAATCATAATGAAAAGGCATTAAGTGTAGATTTGTTTTGATTATTTTGAATTCAAAAATTACTAATTGAAAACTCAAACAAAAACTATAACTTTATTTCTTATTTAAATCTAATTTTATCTTTGTCTTGTGTATTCAAATAGCTCTTAATGTTTTAGCTAAGCAATTGTATGCAAGAAACAAAAATTCCAAGATGAGATGGAGGAAGTGAAAGGTTGTGGTTGCTAGCCATCTCTTATGCTGGAATTTGTGACCTACAGACGAGAGGATCTCCATCTGGGGCCAGAGACTAGGCTTGACTACTTGGAGATTTTTGTGTGGCAAAATTTTATTAAATTATAATAGAGGTATGGAAAGCTTCTGACAAAGACATCAGAAGAGGGAAGAAAGAATGTCTCCTTGCTAGTTTTTATCAAGGCCTTTTATGTCTGTTAGCAAGCTGCTAATCAAATAAGAGAGGCACACCATGGCTGAGGGAGTTTCACCAGGCCCCTTTCCCACAGCATGCATTTTTAAGATAGGATCGCATCCCTGGCCATAAAGCAGTTGACATGAATACTGGTTTGTTGAGCCATTATCAGCTCAAGGCATGAGAAAAGAGAAAAACTGAAAAAAGGTCAGTCTTAGGCTGAATCTATTTGAAGAAAGGCAGATTCCAAAGCAAATACATAGTGTGATGAACATAGCTTAAGAAAAACATTTTCATAAGAAAAATGCATTGGTGAGCTGAAAGTTTGAGAAAAGTTAAGTTCAGAACCAGGTGTCCTCCACAGAGAAGTGGAAAAAAAAGCTTGTCACTTGCAGTTTGTTTCCTTCTGCCAGCTGGGGATCCCTGGCATTCCTACCTGTTACCCTTCTCAAAAACAAGGAAAAATTAAATTATTTAGTTAGTTCCTTTTTCTTTGTCCATTATGGTTTATTATCAGATACTGAATATAGTTCTCTGTGCTGTAGAACAGACCTTAGTGTTGATCCATCCTATATATACTAGTTTGCACCTGATAGTCCCTATCTCCCAATCCACCTTTGTCTTGATTACTGACCACCATCAGGCTTTCATTCTGGTTCTCCAGTGGACATGGCCACAGCCTCTGGGGCCACAGTCCTCATGTTGCTCTGTCCCCAGACACAGGACTAGAAAAGGTCAGTTTTCATTCCAATCTCAAAGAAATCCAATTGCTAGGAATGTTCAAGTTACCATACAATTATACTTATTTCACATACTAGTAAGACAAATATTCAAACTCTTTCAAGGTAGGCTTTAACACTACATGAACTGAGAACTTCCAGATGCACAAACTAGATTTTAAAAAGGTAGAGGAACCAGACATCAAATTGCTAACATCTATGATCCAACATTTGTTAGATCATAGAAAAATCAAGGTAATTAAAAAAAAAAAACACACACACACACACACACATTTGCTTCTGCTTCACTGACTACTCTAAAGCATTTGACAATGATGTGGATCACAGCAAATTATAGAATATTCTTAACGGTATGGGACTCAGTCAGTCAGTTCAGTCCCTCAGACGTGTCTGACTCTTAGCGACCCCATGGACTGCAGAACGCCAGGCCTCCTTGTCCATCACCAACACCCAGAGTTTACTCAAACTCATGCCCATTGAGTCGGTGATTCCATCTCACCATTTCATCCTCTGTCATCCCCTTCTCCTCCCACCTTCAATCTTTCCCAGCATCAGGGTCTTTTCAAATGAGTCAGTTCTTCACATCAGGTGGCCAAAGGATTGGAGTTTCAGCTTCAACATCAGTCCTTCCAATGAATATTCACGACTGATTTCCTTTAGTATGGACTGGTTGGATCTCCTTGCACTCCAAGGAACTCTCAAGAGTCTTCTCTAACACCACAGTTCAAAAGCATCAATTCTTCAGTGCTCAGCTTTCTTTATAGTCCAACTCACATCTGTACATGACTTCTGGAAAAACTATAGCTTTGGCTAGATGGCCCTTTGTTTGCAAAGTAATGTCTATGCTTTTTAATAAGATGTCTAGGTTGTTCATAACTTTTCTTCCAAGGAGCAAGTGTCTTTTAATTTCATGGCTGCAGTCACCATCCTCAATGATTTTGAGCCCCCCCAAAATAAAGTCTGTCAATGTTTCCACTGTTCCCAATCTATCTGTCATGAAGTGATGGGACTGGATGCCACGATCTTCGTTTTCTGAATGTTGAGCTTTAAGCCAACTATTTCACTCTCCTCTTTCACTTTCATCAAGAGGCTGTTTAGTTCTTTGCTTTCTCTTTAGTTCTTTTCTTTGCCATAAGTGTGCTGTCATCTGCATATCTGAGGTTACTGATATTTCTCCTGGCAATCTTGATTCCAATTTGTGCTTCATCCAGTCCAGCATTTCTCATGATGTACTTGGCATATAAGTGAAATAAGCTTATATATATAAGCTATATATGTATATGACAATATACAGCCTTGACATATTCCTTTCCTGATTTGGAACCAGTCTGTTGTTTCATGTCCAGTTTTGTTGCTTCTTGACCCACATACAGAATTCTCAGGAGGCAGATCAGGTGGTCTGGTATGCCCATCTCTTGAAGAGTTTTCTACAGATTGTTGTGATCCACACAGTATAAGTCTTTGGCATATTCAATAAAGCAGAAGTAGATTTTTTCTGGAACTCTCTTGCTTTTTTGATGATCTAGTGGATGTTGGCAATTTGATCTCTGGTTCCTCCACCTTTTCTAAATCTAGCTTGAACATCTGGAATTTCTTGCTTCGTGTACTGTTGAAGCCTGGCTTGGAGAATTTTGACCATTACTTTGCTAGTGTGTGAGAGGAATGTAATTGTGTGGTAGTTTGAACATTATTTGGCATTGCCTTTCTTTGGGATTGGAATGAAAACTGCCTTTTAGGATTTCAAATAGCTCAACTTGGAATTCCATCACCTCAACAAGCTTTGTTCATGGTGATGCTTCTTAAGGCTCACGTGACTTCCCATTCCAGGTTGTCTGGCTCTAATATCATACCACATTACCTGTCTCCTGAGAAAACTGTATGCAGGACAACAAGCAACAGTTAGAACTGGGCATGAAACAATGGACTGGTTCCAAATTGGGAAAGGAGTGTTTCAAGGCTGTGTATTGTTACGTTGCTTATTTAACTTAAATGCCAAAAACATCATGCAAAGTACTGGGTTGGATGAATAACAAGTTGGAATCAAGATTTCTTGGAGAAATATCAACAACTTCAGATATGCAGAAACTGCCCTTATGGCAGAAAATGAAGAAGAACTAAAGCACCTCTTGATGAAAGTGAAAGAGGAGTGGGAAAAAGTTGGCTTAAATCTTAACATTCAGTAAACTAAGATCATGGCATCAGGTTTCATCATTTCATGGGAAATAGATGGGAAAGCAATGGAAACAGCTCCCGATTTCATTTTCTTGGGCTCTAAAATCACTGTGGACAATGATTACAGCTACAAAATTAAAAGGCTATTGCTCCTTGGAAGAACAGCTATGACAAGCCTAGACAGTGTTTTAAAAAGCAGAAACATCACTTTGCAGACAAAGGTTCTTATAGTCAAGGTGTCTTTTCCAGTAATAGTGTATGGATTTAATAGTTGGACCATAAAGAAGGCTGAGTGTCAAGAATTACTACTTTCAAACTGTGGTGCTAGGTAAGACTCTTGAGAGTCCCTTGGACAGCAGGAGATCCAACCAGTCAATTCTAAAGGAAATCAACCCTGAATGTACATTGGAAGGACTGGTGTTGAAGCTGAAGCTTCAATAATTTGGCCACCTGATGCGAAGAGCAGGCTTATTGGAAAGGACCCTGATGCTGGGAAAGATGGAGGACAAGAGGAGAAGGGGACGGCAGAGGATAAGATGGTTGGATAGCATCACCTTCTCAATGGATATGAGTCTGACTAAACTCAGGGTGATACTGAAGGACAGAGAAGCCTGGCATGTTGCAGTCTGTGGGGTCACAAGGACTCAGACATCACTTAGTGACTGAACAACAATAACAACAAATAGCAAGATTACTGGTGTTTAAAATGATTTTTTTTCCTCTGTGAAGGTTTTTAATTCAATTTTATTTTTGCTAGAACAAATTTATTTATAAATATAATATGAAACATAAAATTAATTGTTATCATCATAATCCTTTCTTTCTTTATAATTAGAGGATGATTATTTTACAATGTTGTGTTGGTTTCTGCCACATATCAACATGAATCAGCCATCAGTTCAGTTCAGTTCAGTAGCTCAGTCGTGTCCGACTGCTCACAACCCCATGAATTGCAGCATGCCAGGCCTCCCTGTCCATCACCAACTCCCTGAGTTCACTCAAACTCACGTCCATCAAGTTGGTGATGCCATCCAGCCATCTCATCCTCTGTCGTCCCCTTCTCCTCCTGCCCCCAATCCCTCCCAGCATCATGGTCTTTTCGAGCGAGTCAACTCTTCACATGAGGTGGCCAAAGTATTGGAGTTTCAGCCTCAACATCAGTCCTTCCAATGAATACACAGGACTAGTCTCCTTTAGGATGGACTGGTTGGATCTCCTTGCAGTCCAAGGGACTCTCAAGAGTCTTCTCCAACACCACAGTTCAAAAGCATCAATTCTTCAGCACTCAGCTTTCTTCACAGTCCAACTCTCAAATCCATACATGACCACTGGGAAAACCATAGCCTTGACTAGACGGACCTTTGTTGGAAAAATAATGTCTCTGCTTTTGAATATGCTACCTAGGTTGGTCATAACTTTCCTTCCAAGGAGTAAGCATCTTTTAATTTCATGGCTGCAATCACCATCTGCAGTGATTTTGGAGCCCCGAAAAATAAAGTCTGACACTGTTTCCCCATCTATTTCCCATGAAGTGATGGGACCAGATGCCATGATCTTAGTTCTCTGAATGTTGAGCTTTAAGCCAACTTTTTCACTCTCCTCTTTCACTTTCATCAAGAAACTTTTTAGTTCCTCTTCACTTTCTGCCATGAGGGTGGTGTCATTTGTATATCTGAAGTTATTGATATTTCTCCCAGCAATCTTGATTCCAGCTTATGCTTCTTCCAGCCCAGCATTTCTCATGATGTACTCTGCATGTACGTTAAATAAGCAGGGTGACAATATACAGCCTTGACGTACTGCTTTTCCTATTTGGAACCAGTCTGTTGTCCCATGTCCAGTTCTAACTGTTGCTTCCTGACCTGCTTCAGCCATAAGTATACACATATTCTCTCCTTCTCGAACCTTCCTCTCACCTCCCATCCCATCCTACTCCTCAGTGTCGTCACAGAGCACCAGATTTGATCTACCTACATTATAGACCAAATTCCCACCAGCTATGCATTTTACATATGGTAATATATTAATGTATGTTTCAATGTTACTCTTTCAATCTGTCCTTCCCTCTCCTTCCCTCACTGTCTCCATAAGTCTTTTCTCTATGCTTGAGTTTCCACTGCTTTCCCGTAAACATGTTCTTCAGTACTATCTTTCTAGAGTCCATGTTCAGTTCAGTCTTTCTAGAGTCCATGAGTTCATGATTTCAGTCACTCAGTCATGTCTGACTCTTGTGATCCCATGGACTGCAGCATCCCAGGCCTTTCTGTCCCTCACTATGTCCAAAGTTTGCCTACGTTCATGTCCATTGCATCCGTGATACCATTCAGCCATCTCATGATGCTAGTTTCTCCTTCTCCCCTCAATCATTCTCAGCATTAGGAATTTTTCCAATAAGTCAGCTTTTCACATCAAATGAGCTAAATACTGAACTTTCAGCTTTAGCATCAGTTCTTCCAATGAGTATTCAGGGTTGATTTCCCTTAAGATTGACTAGTTTGATCACCTTGTGTCCAAGGAAGGAACCCTCAGGAGTCTTCTCCAGCACCACAATTTGAAGGCATCAATTCTTCAGCACTCTGCTTTATTTACAGTACAGCTCTCACAACTGTACATCTAGATTCCATATGTATTCATTAATACATTTGTTCTTCTCTTTCTGACTTAATTCTGTGTAATAGGCTCATCCATCTTATTAGCAGTGACTCACATATGTTTCTATGGCTGTGCAATATTCCATTGTGTATATGTACCATAACTCCTTTATCCATTCATTTGTCAATGGACATCTAGGTTGCTTCCATGTCCTGGTTATTGTAAATAGTGCTACAATGAACACTGGGGTGTATATGCCTTTTTCAGTTATGATTTTCTCTGGTTATATACCCAGTAGTGAATTTCTACATCATATGGTAGTTTTATACCTAGTTTTTAAAGGAATATACTTCCTTTTCTCCATAGCGGCCATATCAATTTGCATGATTCTTGAATTATGGCAAAATGCAACCAAGTTTTCACTCAGACATATACCAAACATAAAACAGATGTGAAATTGAAAGTTGTAGGTAAACCGCACCCCTGCAGCTACACAGTGATTCCTTTCAAGGACGCAAAACCTTATATAGGTGAATGATATGACTCAGCTTAGCATCACATCCAATTCTCCCAATTAGAGGAGAAAGTCCTCATATAGTACACGTGTAAGAAGTAAATGCCATTTTGAACAGAGAGGCAAGCAGTTGTGGGGTCTACTCTAGAAGACAAATTTGCAGTAGAATTTCAGAATGTTTTGATAAGATGGCCCACAACTTTGAGAAATAAACCCATATCACTTGGCATGTATGAGCAGTACCTACCAATGATGCCCCAGAATCCTGAGAGCTTGTGTTGTGATTACCAAGGACATGGGTAACTTGGACACTGATGTCCTTTTGCTTCCATTTATGTGAACCTACATAAGTAAACAAGTGTTCATAACAGTACCACCTCATCTGTTCTATTTGTGATAATCAATTCATGGGAGGAACATCAGACACATGATCAAAGGAAAGTTCAGTGTCTGGATAGTTTTAGTATAATTTCAACCACCTGTGATTCATCCCCAACTATCTACCATGAATGCTCACTTTTTTGCTTTAAGCTGCCCAGTAAGGCTAGATTTCCCCATGACTGCAGAAGGTAGAAGGGGCAATGATGGGAGTGGGGGATGAGGGACTCATTCAGCATATAGTAGACCTTTCTCCAAAAGCCATGATCCTGGTAGTATTGGGTTGGTCAGAAAATTTGTTTGGGTTTTTTTTTTTTCCACAGAATCTTACAGAAAAACTGAATGAACATTTTTTTTTTTTTTGCCAACCAATAATTATGCACTTTTTCTTTTCTACTTCTCTTGTTATGTTTATTGTTAATACTATAAAAGGCTATTCAGTGGTCAATTTTATAAATCATTGCTGCTGCTGAGTCACTTCAGTCATGTCCGACTCTGTGTGACCCCATAGACGGCAGCCCACCAGGCTTCCCTGTCCCTGGGATTCTCCAGGCAAGAACACTGGAGTGGGTTGCCATAAGTCATTAGCCATATTCTAAAAGGCTTTGAATGCTTTCATATGAGGAAACTCTTATAGTGAGTATGCCTGCTCATATGTGCTCAGTTGTGCCCGACTCTTTCTGACCCCATGGATTGTAGCCCACCAGGCTTCTATGATCATGGAATTTTCCAGGCAAGGATACTTGAGTGCATTTCCATTTTCTGCTGCATGTAGTAGTGAGTGCAGCCTTATAATTTTTGTATAAACTTAGGATATTTGTAAGCTTAAAGAAGAGCACTAACAATTATGCTGGTACAATAGGCATGAAATGAAATTATTCCCAGAAAATTGAAACATTCAGTCATTCCACACATGGCCAAGATAGTTCCTTAATGTACAGGCTGGATTTGAAAGCATGCCATACTGTATTTAATCATTTCCAATCTTTACAAAACCTTTATGACACGTAACAGACTCTCCTATTTTAGAACATCATAGCTCCTTTCTCATCAGTTGTACTATCAAAACCTGCAGAAGTACTACATTTTAATAATGGGTACATTAGAAGATAGTTTTTCCAGCTCCTATTCCTTCAGCCTGCAAGGCCTTTCCTTCTCACATGTGCATAGTTGTGTCTCTTATTGTTCAAATATCTGTTATCAGTGAGGCCATCTCTGACAAACTAGTCTGGAATTTCAATGTCCCAAAACTTCCCATCCCTCTTGTCTGACTGAGTTTTTCTCCTAGGCCTCTAGTGACGTCTAACATAAATACAGTCGTTTATCCCAAAATGTGACATACATGTTTCAAAAATATTTGCATATTATGCAAAACTGTTTAATAACCACAAGGCTCATGTGAAAAAATGAGGTCAGAAGACAACATTCAAAAATGTTGTCAATAAGACACTAAAAAAAGATTAGAACCTCGTAAAAATTGTAGCACAGATTTGCATACTATAAAACTTAAAGATAAACATGTTCTCTACAGTGGATATGCCATGTCACCTTAAGAAAGAGCTGAGGTTTTGGTGGAGGGGTGTCAGAGAGTGAGCATTTGGAAGTGCAGCCAGGGAGTCCTTGTGAAGTGTTGGAAGGAGGCTTACGTGGAATCTGACTGAAAATTATAAAACCAGGTGTGGGTGAGTGCAGCTCGTAACACAAATGGTGAAGGAAGGGCAGCTGGTGGATGCTGAGGGTGTGTGTGTGTGAGCATGTGAGTGTGCACAAGCACCTTGATTCTGTTTATATCTGTGTCACTTGGTTCAGCCAGGTGCAGTTTTCAGCACTTACTTTGTGTTTCTTGTGGAGCAAAAGGTGCACAGGCTGTTAACAGGAAATATGCACCACACTCAAATCATTGCTTTGCGTGTATATGTATGTCTGGGTGTGCTTGTATATAAGCATATAATGTGTGCACATGTGTATATGGCATGTATATGTATCATGTATGTATGATCTATAACAAAATACATTTGTAAAAGCATTGTAGTAGGACTGACTGCACTTCTTTTTTACTGTCTCTTTCCCTCACTCACTAGTACTTCTTTTTTTTTTAATTTTTTTTAATTTTTTTTAATTTTAAATCTTTAATTCTTACATGCGTTCCCAAACATGACCCCCCCTCCCACCTCCCTCCCCACAACATCTCTCTGGGTCATCCCCATGCACCAGCCCCAAGCATGCTGCACCCTACTTCAGACATGGACTGGCGATTCAATTCTTACATGATAGTATACATGTTAGAATTCCCATTCTCCCAAATCATCCCACCCTCTCCCTCTCCCTCTGAGTCCAAAAGTCTGTTATACACATCTGTGTCTTTTCTCCTGACTTGCATACAGGGTCGTCATTGCCATCTTCCTAAATTCCATATATATGTGCTAGTATACTGTATTGGTGTTTTTCTTTCTGGCTTACTTCACTCTGTATAATCGGCTCCAGTTTCATCCATCTCATCAGAACTGATTCAAATGAATTCTTTTTAACGGCTGAGTAATACTCCATTGTGTATATGTACCACAGCTTTCTTATCCATTCATCTGCTGATGGACATCTAGGTTGTTTCCATGTCCTGGCTATTATAAACAGTGCTGCGATGAACATTGGCGTACATGTGTCTCTTTCAATTCTGGTTTCCTCGGTGTGTATGCCCAGCAGTGGGATTGCTGGGTCATAAGGGAGTTCTATTTGCAATTTTTTAAGGAATCTCCACACTGTTCTCCATAGTGGCTGTACTAGTTTGCATTCCCACCAACAGTGTAGGAGGGTTCCCTTTTCTCCACACCCTCTCCAGCATTTATTGCTTGCAGATTTTTGGATCGCAGCCATTCTGACTGGTGTGAAGTGGTACCTCATTGTGGTTTTGATTTGCATTTCTCTAATAATGAGTGATGTTGAGCATCTTTTCATGTGTTTGTTAGCCATCCGTATGTCTTCTTTGGAGAAATGTCTATTTAGTTCTTTGGCCCATTTTTTGATTGGGTCGTTTATTTTTCTGGAGTTGAGCTGCATAAGTTGGTTGTATATTTTTGAGATTAGTTGTTTGTCAGATGCTTCATTTGCTATTATTTTCTCCCATTCAGAAGGCTGTCTTTTCAGCTTGCTTATATTTTCCTTTGTTGTGCAGAAGCTTTTAATTTTTTATTTTTTTTATTTTATTTTTTTTTATTTTTTTATTTTATTTTATTTTTTAATTTTAAAATCTTTAATTCTTACATGCGTTCCCAAACATGAACCCCCCTCCCACCTCCCTCCCCACAACATCTCTCTGGGTCATCCCCATGTACCAGCCCCAAGCATGCTGCACCCTACGTCAGACATGGACTGGCGATTCAATTCTTACATGATAGTATACATGTTAGAATTCCCATTCTCCCAAATCATCCCACCCTCTCCCTCTCCCTCTGAGACCAAAAGTCCGTTATACCCATCTGTGTCTTTTTTCCTGACTTGCATACAGGGTCGTCATTGCCATCTTCCTAAATTCCATATATAGGTGTTAGTATACTGTATTGGTGTTTTTCTTTCTGGCTTACTTCACTCTGTATAATTGGCTCCAGTTTCATCCATCTCATCAGAACTGATTCAAATGAATTCTTTTTAACGGCTGAGTAATACTCCACTGTGTATATGTACCACAGCTTTCTTATCCATTCATCTGCTGATGGACATCTAGGTTGTTTCCATGTCCTGGCTATTATAAACAGTGCTGCGATGAACATTGGCGTACATGTGTCTCTTTCAATTCTGGTTTCCTCGGTGTGTATGCCCAGAAGTGGGATTGCTGGGTCATAAGGGAGTTCTATTTGCAATTTTTTAAGGAATCTCCACACTGTTCTCCATAGTGGCTGTACTAGTTTGCATTCCCACCAACAGTGTAGGAGGGTTCCCTTTTCTCCACACCCTCTCCAGCATTTATTGCTTGCAGATTTTTGGATCGCAGCCATTCTGACTGGTGTGAAGTGGTACCTCATTGTGGTTTTGATTTGCATTTCTCTAATAATGAGTGATGTTGAGCATCTTTTCATGTGTTTGTTAGCCATCCGTATGTCTTCTTTGGAGAAATGTCTATTTAGTTCTTTGGCCCATTTTTTGATTGGGTCGTTTATTTTTCTGGAGTTGAGCTGCATAAGTTGGTTGTATATTTTTGAGATTAGTTGTTTGTCAGTTGCTTCATTTGCTATTATTTTCTCCCATTCCGAAGGCTGTCTTTTCACCTTGCTTATATTTTCCTTTGTTGTGCAGAAGCTTTTAATTTTAATTAGATCCCATTTGTTTATTTTTGCTTTTATTTCCAGAATTCTGGGAGGTGGATCATAGAGGATCCTGCTGTGATTTATTTCTGAGAGTGTTTTGCCTATATTCTCCTCTAGGAGTTTTATAGTTTCTGATCTTACATTTAGATCTTTAATCCATTTTGAGTTTATTTTTGTGTGCGGTGTTAGAAAGTGATCTAGTTTCATTCTTTTACAAGTGGTTGACCAGTTTTCCCAGCACCACTTGTTAAAGAGATTGTCTTTACTCCATTGTATATTCTTGCCTCCTTTGTCAAAGATAAGGTGTCCATATGTGTGTGGATTTATCTCTGGGCTTTCTATTTTGTTCCATTGATCTATATGTCTGTCTTTGTGCCAGTACCATACTGTCTTGATGACTGTGGCTTTGTAGTAGAGCCTGAAGTCAGGCAAGTTGATTCCTCCCGTTCCATTCTTCTTTCTCAAGATTGCTTTGGCTATTCGAGGTTTTTTGTATTTCCATACAAATCTTGAAATTATTTGTTCTAGTTCTGTGAAAAATGTGGCTGGTAGCTTGACTGGGATTGCATTGAATTTGTAAATTGCTTTGGGTAGTATACTCATTTTCACTATATTGATTCTTCCGATCCATGAACATGGTATATTTCTCCATATATTAGTGTCCTCTTTGATTTCTTTCATCAGTGTTTTATAGTTTTCTATATATAGGTCTTTAGTTTCTTTAGGTAGATATATTCCTAAGTATTTTATTCTTTTCGTTACAATGGTAAATGGAATTGTTTCCTTAATTTCTTTTTCTACTTTCTCATTTATTCATGTATAGGAATGCAAGGGATTTCTGTGTGTTGATTTTATATCCTGCAACTTTACTATATTCATTGATGATCTCTAGTAATTTTCTGGTGGAGTCTTAAGGGTTTTCCATGTAGAGGATCATGTCATCTGCAAACAGTGAGAGTTTTACTTCTTCTTTTCCAATTTGGATTCCTTTTATTTCTTTTTCTGCTCTGATTGCTGTGGCCAAAACTTCCAGAACTATGTTGAATAGTAGCGGTGAAAGTGGACACCCTTGTCTTGTTCCTGACTTTAGGGGAAATGCTTTCAATTTTTCACCATTGAGGATAATGTTTGCTGTGGGTTTGTCATAGATAGCTTTTATTATGTTGAGGTATGTTCCTTATATTCCTGCTTTCTGTAGAGTTTTTATCATAAATGGATGTTGAATTTTGTCAAAGGCCTTCTCTGCATCTATTGAGATAATCATATGTTTTTTATTTTTCAATTTGTTAATGTGGTGAATTACATTGATTGATTTGTGGATATTGAAGAATCCTTGCATCCCTGGGATAAAGCCCACTTGGTCATGGTGTATGATCTTTTTAATGTGTTGTTGGATTCTGATTGCTAGAATTTTGTTGAGGATTTTTGCATCTATGTTCATCAGTGATATTGGCCTGTAGTTTCCTTTTTTTGTGACATCTTTGTCAGGTTTTGGTATTAGGGTGATGGTGGCCTCATAGAATGAGTTTGGAAGTTTACCTTCCTCTGCAATTTTCTGGAAGAGTTTGAGGAGGATAGGTGTTAGCTCTTCTCGAAATTTTTGGTAGAATTCAGCTGTGAAGCCGTCTGGACCTGGGCTTTTGTTTGCTGGAAGATTTCTGATTACAGTTTCAATTTCCATGCTTGTGATGGGTCTTTTAAGGTTTTCTATTTCCTCCTGGTTCAGTTTTGGAAAATTGTACTTTTCTAAGAATTTGTCCATTTCTTCCACGTTGTCCATTTTATTAGCATACAACTGCTGATAGTAGTCTCTTATGATCCTTTGTATTTCTGTGTTGTCTGTTGTGATCTCTCCATTTTCATTTCTAATTTTATTGATTTGATTTTTCTCTCTTTGCTTCTTGATGAGTCTGGCTAATGGTTTGTCAATTTTATTTATCCTTTCAAAGAACCAGCTTTTGGCTTTGTTGATTTTTGCTATGGTCTCTTTTGTTTCTTTTGCATTTATTTCTGCCCTAATTTTTAAGATTTCTTTCCTTCTATTCACTCTGGGGTTCTCCAACTCTTCCTTTTCTAGTTGCTTTAGTTGTAGAGTTAGGTTGTTTATTTGACTTTTTTCTTGTTTCTTGAGGTATGCCTGTATTGCTATGAACTTTCCTCTTAGCACTGCTTTTATAGTGTCCCACAGGTTTTGGGTTGTTGTGTTTTCATTTTCATTAGTTTCTATGCATATTTGATTTCTTTTTTGATTTCTTCTGTGATTTGTTGGTTATTCAGAAGTGTGTTGTTCAACCTCCATATGTTGGAATTTTTAATAGTTTTTCTCCTGTAATTGAGATCTAATCTTAATGCATTATGGTCAGAAAAGATGCTTGGAATGATTTCGATTTTTTTGAATTTATCAAGTTTAGATTTACGGCCCAGGATGTGATCTATCCTGGAGAAGGTTCCATGAGCACTTGAAAAAAAGGTGAAATTCATTGTTTTGGGGTGAAATGTCCTGTAGATATCAATTAGATCTAACTGATCTAATGTATCGTTTAAAGTTTGCGTTTCTTTGTTAATTTTCTGTTTAGTTGATCTGTCCATAGGTGTGAGTGGGGTATTAAAGTCTCCCACTATTATTGTGTTATTGTTGATTTCCCCTTTCATACTTGTTAGCATTTGTCTTACATATTGCGGTGCTCCTATATTGGGTGCATATATATTTATAATTGTTATATCTTCTTCTTGGATTGTTCCTTTGATTATTATGTAGTGGCCTTCTTTGTCTCTTTTCACAGCCTTTGTTTTAAAGTCTATTTTGTCGGATATGAGTATTGCCACTCCTGCTTTCTTTTGGTCTCTATTTGCGTGGTATATCTTTTTCCAGCCCTTCACTTTCAGTCTGTATGTGTCCCTTATTTTGAGGTGGGTCTCTTGTAAGCAGCATATAGAGGGGTCTTGTTTTTGTATCCATTCGGTCAGTCTTTGTCTTTTGGTTGGGACGTTCAACCCATTTACGTTTAAGGTGATTATTGATAAGTATGATCCCGTTACCATTTACTTTGTTGTTTTGGGTTCGGGTTTATACACCCTTTTCGTGTTTCCTTTCTAGAGAATATCCTTTAGAATTTGTTGGAGAGCTGGTTTGGTGGTGCTGAATTCTCTCAGCTTTTGCTTGTCTGTAAAGCTTTTGATTTCTCCTTCGTATTTGAATGAGATCCTTGCTGGGTACAGTAATCTGGGCTGTAGATTATTGTCTTTCATCACTTTAAGTATGTCTTGCCGTTCTTTCCTGGCCTGAAGAGTTTCTATTGAAAGATCACCTGTTATCCTTATGGGAATCCCCTTGTGTGTTATTTGTTGTTTTTCCCTTGCTGCTTTTAATATTTGTTCTTTGTGTTTGATCTTTGTTAATTTGATTAATATGTGTCTTGGGGTGTTTCGCCTTGGGTTAATCCTATTTGGAACTCTCTGTGTTTCTTGGACTTGGGTGATTATTTCCTTCCCCATTTTAGGGAAGTTTTCAACTATTATCTCCTCAAGGATTTTCTCATGCTCTTTCTTTCTGTCTTCTTCTTCTGGGACTCCTATAATTCGAATGTTGGAGCGTTTCATATTGTCCTGGAGGTCTCTGAGATTGTCCTCATTTCTTTTAATTCGTTTTTCTTGTTTCCTCTCTGATTCATTTATTTCTACCATTCTATCTTCTATTTCACTAATCCTATCTTCTGCCTCCGTTATTCTACTATTTGTTGCCTCCAGAGTGTTTGTGATCTCATTTATTGCGTTATTCATTATATTTTGACTCTTTTTTATTTCTTCTAGGTCCTTGTTAAACCTTTCTTGCATCTTCTCAATCCTTGTCTCTAGGCTATTTATCTGTGTTTCCATTTTGATTTCAAGATTTTGGATCATTTTCACTATCAATATTCGGAATTCCTTCTCCGGTAGATTCCCTACTTCTTCCTCTTTTGTTTGGTTTGGTGGGCAGCTCTCCTGTTCCTTTACCTGCTGAGTATTCCTCTGTCTCTTCATCTTGGTTATATTGCTGCGTTTGGGGTGGCCTTTTTATATTCTGGTAATTTGTGGAGTTCTCTTTATTATGGAGCTTCCTCACTTTGGGTGGGGTTCTATCAGTGGCTTGTCAAGGTTTCCTGGTTAGGGAGGCTTGTGTTGGAGTTCTGGTGGGTGGAGCTGGGTTTCTTCTCTCTGCAGTGCAGTGGAGTAACCCGTAATGGGTTACAAGACATCAAAGGTTTGGGGATAATTTTGAGCTGCCTGTATATTGAGGCTCAGGGGATTGTTTCTGTGTTGCTGGAGAATTTGCGTGGTATGTCTTGTTTTGGAACTTGTTGGCCCTTGGGTGGAGCTTGGTTTTGGTGTAGGTATGAAGGCATTAGATGGGCTCCTATTGCTTAATGTTCCCTGAATTCAAGAGTTCTCTAATGTTTTCAGGCTTTGGATTTAAGCCTCCTGCTTCTGATTTTCAGTTTTATTTTTACAGTAGCCTCTAGACTTCTCCATCTATACAGCACCGATGATAAAACATCTAGGTTAAAGATGAAAAGTTTCTCCACATTGAGGGACACTCAGAGAGGTTCACTGGGTTATAAGGAGAAGAGGAGATGGAGGAGGTAGTTAGAGGTAACTGGAATGAGATGCGGTGAGATCAAAAGAGAAGAGAGCAAACTAGCCAGTAGTCACTTCCTTATGTGCGCTCTATAGTCTGGCCCGCTCAGGGGTATTTACAGAGTTATACGGGGAAGAGGAGAGGGAGGAAGTGGACAGAGGTGACCAGGAGGATCAGAGAGAGGAATGAGTAGGAGAGAGACAAATCCTGCCAGTAACCTGTTCCTTAGGTGTTCCCCACCATCTGGAACACACAGAGATTCACAGAGTTGGATAGAGGAGAGATGGGGCGGGGGGGAGAGACAGAGGCCACCTGGTGGAGAAAAAGGAGAGTCCAGAGGAGGAGAGAGTGGTCAAGCCAGTAATCTCGCTCTCAGGTAAACTGGGGTAGTGAAGTTTGGGTTTTTAAATGTACAAAATTGGCAATAAACACCTAAGAGCAAAGATTAAAAATCTAGAGTAGAGTTTGGATTTTCAAAGATACAGTATTAAAGAGAAGCAGAAGGAAAAGGGAAGAAAGAAAAAAAAAGAATTATTAAAAAACAAACAGACAATAAAAAAAAAAAAAAACCATCAACAACCAGCCAAAGACTATATATGGTGTTTGCCTTAAAAAAAAAAAAAAAAAAGGTCTTAAAAAAATAGTTATAATAGGTTATAGAAATAAAAATTAGAGGAGAAATAGAAGACTTAACAATTAAAAAAAAGTTAGAAAAAAAAGCAAAAAAAAAAAGAAAAAAGGAATGCTTTTAAAAATATTAAAAAAATATATATATATATATATCATGCCCTTTCTGGTGTTATGGGCCATGTGGGATCACTTCCAAGGTGGTTCCCTCTGATTAACTTCTGTTTGCTGGTTTTTTAGGATCACTAGTTCAGTCGCGCTGTGGGGAGGGGGGATGCTGCAAACAAATAGCACTGTCGTGTGCACACAGTATCTCTGCCCCGCTTGACCTGTCCTTTCTCGCAGCGCACAAACCGCTCCGGTTCTACGATGCTCAGCCTGGAACCGTCTGGGGCCGGCCCTAGGCTGCGTGCACTTCCCCGGTCCAAGCCGCTCAGGTTCGGCGCTCAGGCAGCCCTCAGAGGCACAAATGCGGCTGGGACTGCGCTTTGTGCCCTTCCCAGGTCCGAGTAGCGCAGGAGTTTGGCGAGCGCGGTCGCCGCGGCTTGTCACCTTTTCTGCCGCTGCTGCTCAGCTTTCTGGGTGGACCGCGGGTGCACCCAGTGAGGCAGATTGTGACTGTCCAGCACCCCCAGAAGTCTTAGCAAAGGAGCCTGCTTGCAGTTAGGTAAGTAAAGTCTCTCCGGGTCTGCAATTTCCCCTTTCCAGACCTTACGGCTCTGGCTGCCTGTCCCCGGCGGGGGATGGTCTGCAGCCGGCTTTTTCCGTTCCGTCCTTTGTTCTGTGCTCGGTCCTGGCGGGGTCTTATGTTCGAGCTTTTCGCGTGGTAGCTATACCACAGTCTGGTTTGCTAGCCCAAGTTAGGTCGTTCTGGTTGCGCATGGGGCGTTCCTGCCCGATTCTTACAAAGCTCTGCAGCCTTGCCTCCCGCGAGTCCCTGCCCTGCCCCCACTTCCCAATGGCGGATGCAGGCATCTGTGGTGCTTTTCCGCTGGGGGAGTTACTGTTGGGCTTGTAATCTGTTGGTTTTAATTATTTATCCATTTTTCCTTCCTGTTATGTTGCCCTCTGTGTTTCCAAAGCTTGCCACAGACTCGGCAGGGAGAGTGTTTCCTGGTGTTTGGAAACCTCTCTTCTTAAAATTCCCTTCCCAGGACGGGCTTCCCTTCCCGGGACGGAGCTCCCTCCCCACCTCCTTTGTCTCCTTTTTCGTCTTTTATATTTTATCCTACCTGTTTTTGAAGACAAAGGTCTGCTTTTCTGGTTGCCTGATGTCCTCTGCCAGCCTACAGAATTTGTTTTGTGAAGTTCGCTCAGTGTTGAAATGTTCTTTTGAGGAATTTGTGAAGGAGAAAGTGATCTTCCCGTCCTATTCCTCCGCCATCTTTCCCTCCCTCCCTCACTAGTACTTCTAAACTATATTTTCTCTACTACAGGTAATATCTGACACATAATGAATGGATAAAGAAAATGTGGTACATATATACAGTGGAATATTACTCAGCCAGAAAAGGAATGGATTCGAGTCAGTTGAAATGAGATGAATGAAACTAGACTCATACAGACTGAAGTAAGTCAGAAAGAGAAAAACAAATGCCGTATATTAACACGTATATATATGGAATATAGAAAAATGGTACAGATGAACCTATCTGCAGGGCAGGAATAGAGATGCAGATGAACAGGACAAACTTGTGGACACAACAGGGAAAGAGAGGGTGAGATAGATTGACAGAGTAACATTGAAACGTATACATTACCTTATGTAAAATAGAGTATGGTAAGCTGCATATAACATGGGGAGCTCAGCCTAGTGCTCTGTGATGACCTGGAGCAGTGGGATGGCGAAATGGGAGGGAGGCTCAAGAGGGAGGGTAAATATGTACAAGTATGGCTGATCACATTGTTGAGTGATGGAAGCTAACACAACACTGTGAAGCAATTATCTTCCAACTAAAAATACATTTTTAAAATTTAATGAATGAATATGCTTAAAATTTCTTTAATGATGTGAGCCCTTCTCACCTCTTGAACGTCAGCTCTCATCCTCGTGCTCTGGACCATACCTGAGAGACACACTTACTTATCACAGTTTTTGCAATGACATTGATGTGAGTTCCCTGAGACATGGAGTCATCACCAACTACATATTCTATCACCTCCAGACTGTCATGCATGATATTTCCCTGGCTTATAATTTTTTCTTCACTCATCAAATCTCTAAATCCTGATATTCTAGAATTATTATCTTAAAAGTAAAGGTCTTCTGAGAGAACCTGAACTAGATTCAGATGTTTGTCCTGTCATCCCATTCTGCCTGGTGTTTCCTCTTAACAAGATCTGCAATAGTTGCTAAATTAAAGATGTCTGCATTTTTAGACTTGCTGTCAGGAACAGAATACACTTTCCTGCTTAGACAGCATCCTCAGCCTCTAATGTTGTGCCTGCTACAAAATAGAGTCTCAGTAAATGTTTGCAAAATGACTGAAGAAGTGTTTCTGAGCTATAAGCATACTGAGGTCAGAGATATGGATCAAATAATCAGTTTTTGAGAAGAAAAGCAAAGGATTTTGAGCATTCTACACATGCATGGGCTTTCCTGCCATCAAGAAATAACAGTAGCTTCCCGGACACTGTAAAGAGTTCAGTAGACATTCTTTTCCTGTTACTGATAAATTTATTTTCCCTTTGAAAGCACACCGTCTTCCATTTTCGTTAGCTCTGCCACTAACTACATATATTTATTTGAAACCTTTTAATGATCAGTTTATTCATCCTCAAAATAGGGAAGAAACTTGTAGACATTGTAAAAATCAAATGACTAGGAAATGAATGCCTAATAAATGTTAGAAGTGATCAGAAATAACAACGAGGTTTATTTTAAAAGATTAGTTGCAGGTTAGGTTAATAGAACATGTAGAACATCTCTCAGTGTTGTTCCTCACCAGAAATCTTTTCTCCTTGTCCTAGGTTTGGAAGCCTAATATTCATTTAGAATGTACTTAAATCTCACCGTAAGGAAATGACACAAATGAGCTGGAATATTCTCATTCCAAAATTCCCAGAGGAGTGTCCAAGCGCAGCCTCGGTCAGGGTTTTATCCCTGTTCTAAGCATCTGTGTTTGAAAATGCAGTGATGTTGTAGAGTCATGACATTTGAGAGCTAGCCATGAAACCTTTAACATCCTGGTGAGCCTAAGACCTGCATTGTCATGCTTAAGGATTTCAAGTCAGCCGTTTCCAAATACATTAACACAGAAGTATACAAGATTGACAAAGACACATTCTATGGATGCAGTCAAGCTAGGGGATTACCAGGACTTGGGCAATATGCTGTGTAGTATAAGATAACTGTAAATAGCCAGCATTCCTCATTTGCATTAATAACTTTTCTCTATTGTAATTTTATCCCCTTCATACTATTCAGTTTTTCATTTCCTAATTTGCATTTCAACCATAATTCTTGGGCAAAGTTCATCAGTAGATAAGTAATATGTGAAAATTTTTAAATTAAAAGTTACAGGGATGTACCTAGAGATTATTATACTAAGTGAAGTTAAAGCCATACACAGACAAACATCACATGGTATCGCTTCTACATAGAATCTAAAAAATAATAATATGAACGAAATTATTTACAAAATGGAAATAGACTCACACATGGAAAATAAATTAATGATTATTAAAGGGGAAAGGTGGGAAGGGATAAATTAACAGTTTGGGATAGACATACACATGTAACTAGGGCTTCCCAGGTGGTTCAAGTGGTAACAAATTTGCCTATCAAAGCAGATGTGGGTTTGATCCCTGGGTTGGGAAGATTCCCTGGAGGAAGGCATGATAAATCCACTCCAGTATTCTTGCCTGGAGAATCCCATGGACAGGGGGGCCTGGCGGGCTATAGTCCTTGGGTCACAAAAGAGTCAGACATGACTTAATGATTAAACAACAACAATAACATGCATATACTGTTATAAGTAAAATAGGTAACCAACAGTGACCTACTGTAAAGGACAGGGAATTCTACTCAATATCTTATCATAAACTATAATGGAAGAAAATGTAACAAAAGAATATACATATATATATATATATGTATGTACGTATACATACAAAACTGAATCACTCTACATCTGAAAATAACACATTTTAAATCAACTATATTTCAATGAAAATATTTAAAAATTTACAGGTAAGACAGAGATAAAGGTAAACATATATTGCAGGTTTTCAGAAAGCTGAATAAGTCATTTAGTAGCCAACTAAATTTACTAGGATAACATTAGGCTGACATTTTCAAGAACCATTGAGATTTTATCAAAATATATCTTTCCACAGCCACTCTCTGACTCAGACTGTTAGTGTCTGCTGGAGCAGTTTATTCTGAAGCTTATATTGGCTGTCCTGTTGAAGCCAACCTCCCATCACTCCTGTGGATGTGGGCATAGTATTTGCTTCAGATGTGGTGGGATTAAAAAACAAAACAAAACAAAACAACTATTTGAGAACTCTGGAGCCAGGAATGCTAGGGAGCATGACAGTTTGCGCTTGCTGCTGTGATATACTTTTAAAAACTTCACTGAAAGAAGAGTAAGCATGGTTGCTTAAGCACACAAAAATATATACCCCAAACTAATCCAGATCTTGATTAGAAAAAACACATGCTCACACAAAACAGGAAATCAGTTATTTTAAGGAGGATTTTGTAAGATCATAACTTTACTTTATTTTATAATGGTTCCACAAGGGGATAAGTTACAGATTATTAGTATCTATAAAAATAAATATTGGGCCAGAAGAATAAAGTCCACTCCCATGAATACTGAGGTATATCCATGGAGTTCAATAACTGATTATCCTAGTAACCAATTTATCTCAAGTTAAAATAAAAAAATATTTAAAGCTGTAACACACTGTGATAAAAGGCATTACTTGTCTTTGCTCCTTGCAGCAAGAGATCCAGAATTTACATACATAGATTAAATAGATTTGACAAATAAGAGCATTAAGCTAAGTGATATTAAATGGAAGAAAAGAGTAAGAGATGGCCAGATGATAAAGTCAGGTGAAACCCCATTTCCTGAGCAAAGCACAGCCCAGATGTGGAGACAGTCAGAGGGATAAACTTTTATATTCACTTAACAAAGAAATTCACCATTGATTAACTTTCACTTTCAACCAAGAAATTCAGGAAATTCTATTTATTTTCCAGCTTCACTCCTCGCATACCTCATGGCAATGTTGGAACAGAGTGCCTGGGTAGTAGGAGTGAGTATTAAGTCCTGTTTTTGAACTCAGTAGCTCAGTCATGTACAACTCATGTACAGACGTACAACTCACCACATCTGTACAACCCATGTACAACATCCCAGGGGCAGTAGCTTGCTAGGCTCCTCTGTTCATGATTGGATTTACCAGAGAAGAGAACTGGAGTGAGCTACCATTTCCCCCTCCAGGAGATCTTCCCCACCCAGGGACCAAACCCACTGTCCCATGGCTCCTGTGGCTCCTGTATTGGCAGGCAGATGCTTTAGGACTGAGCCACTTGGGAAACCCAGTCCTGTCTTGCTGCTAAGTTGCTTCAGCCGTGTCCAACTCTGTGCAAGCCCATAGATGGCAGCCCACTAGGATCCCCCGTCCCTGGGATTCTCCAGGCAAGAATACTGGAGTGGGTTGTCATTTCCTTCTCCAATACAAGAAAGTGAGAAGTGAAAGTGAAGTTGCTTAATCCTGTCCGTCTCTTCGGCACCCCAGGGACTGCAGCCTACCAGGCTCCCCCGTCCATGGGATTTTCCAGGCAAGAGTACTGGAGTGGAGTGCCATTGCCTTCTCCGAGTCCTGTCTTAAACACCTGGAAATAACAATTGCATAGGAAAGTTAGCTTTTGTAGCACTTGTATTTCTTACCTGCCAACACCATAAAAAGGGCTTTCCAGGTGACTCAGTGCTAAAAAATCCACCTGCCAATGTGGGAGACACAGGTTCAACCCCTGGGTCTAGGGAGATCCCCTAGAAGGAAATGGGAACCTGCTCCAGTATTCTTTCCTGGAAAATCCCATGGACAGAGGAGCCTGGCTGGTTACAGTCCAAGGGATCACAGAGAGACGGACATGACTTAGGGACTGAACAGCAATAGCAATGTCATAAAGAGAAGGCTCCATTTGAGACACATGAAAGGTAATGCTCAGTCCCTTTGCTCATTAGAGAAACATATTACCTTTAGTGGATAACACCCAAGCAGGGAGTCTGCACTATTTAAGGGTTTTGTTACTCTCTATTTGAGTATTTTAAGTTACTAATTCAAAGGAAATATTTGTTTCAATTTGCCCTCTATGTTAAAATTATAGCTGTTGGAAAACTACTTCATCTTGTTTCCTTTCAGGCATAGAATATTTCCTACAATTCACTTTTATAACGTTTTTCAATATCCTATTCAGAAATGTTCATGTAAAACTGTTCAAAATTAAAATATGTTCTCTGGTAAAGGAGTTTATAATATGCAATGGTAAATACATTATTAAATCACAGTACCTTGGTATTCTAGTGGGAAGACTTCAGAATATAAATAATAGAAAAAATAGCCATTAATTTTGCTTTATTCCTGAACATTTAATATCAGCATCTCTAAAATTAGTAGTGAATGCTGAATAATTTATAAAATGATCCTTAATAAGAAGCAAAGAAAAAAATTGTGTTACAGGTACAGGTCTGATATAGTTCAATCCATAAGCTTATATCTTACACACACACACACACACACACACAGACACACCTGTACAGAGATAGATACATTAACATCTCCAGTACAGTAATGAAGGATATACAGAAGGGAAAATTTTGGTAAGAAACCTACTACACAAAACAAATGGGAACCCCTATTTATCAAAAATCACAGAACTGGGCTTCCCTGGTGATTCAGTGGTAAAGAATCTACTTGCCGTGCAAGAGACAGGAGTTTGATCCTTGGTCTAAGAAGATTCCAGGGAGCAAATAACTCATCCGCCACGACTACTGAGCCCATGCTCCAGAGCCCGGAATCTGCAGCTCCTGGAGCCTGCGCCTCTAGCCTGTGCTCTGCAACAAGAGCCACTGCAGCGAGAAGCCCCACACAGCAGCTAGAGAGTAGTCCCCTCTTGCCATAACCTGTGAAAAGTCCACAAAGACCTAGCAGAGCCAAAAATGAGTAAGTAACTTTTAATTAATTTAAATACATCACAGAATTGTTGATAAAAGAAGTGATAATCATATGGTCTGTTCTGAATTTTAGGTTTGATAAATTGTTTCAAAATGTATGACTTAACAAATGAATTCAATTTGATCTGGATATACACTGTAATAAATTAAGAAAATTAGATAAAGGGATATAAACAATTCATAATTATAAATGAAGTACATAAATGAGGACATATGAAGGAATCACAATAATCTCTCTTCCGTCTCTCTTTTTAACCTGTATTGAAAGAGAGTATGTCAAAGCTTTTAGATTTGCATGATTTTTAAACAAATGAATGTTTCAAATCGAAGCAACTTAAAGTTTTCTTCACTCCCTGAAGTGCTGATAGAAATCATGACTTCTCAAAAGGGAAGCTAAATTTTCTGCCTCAGCTCAAATCAATTGGGAATTGAAAATAACTTTGTCCATAATTGCTTATTACCACTGACCTTGCCTTTCTAGATTGTTGGTTCATGGAAAGTGCCAAGCCAGTCCACAGCAGCACAAATGAAGTAAATGTGTCAACTGATAAGCTTTGTTCTCATTTTCTATTTTGCAACTTCTAATTCCAGGCTAGAAGGAAACATTGTAAGCTTCCGTTTTACAGAGTGAAATTCTTGGTTTACTTGAAGATTATTCAGTGGGTGAAAAATACATGCTTTGCTTTGCTTTGCAGAAATAGAGCAATGGCTTCGGGGTTTATAAGGTTTTAGGGTTTATGCTGATTCTACACACTGTCAACTGTTGATAAAATTGATGGTGGTTTCAAGGGTAGAACTCATATTAACATTTACATTAGTGTTAGGAAAATACGGTGTTAGGAAAACATGGGCTACCCTGGTGGCTCAGTGGTATAGAATCTACCTGCAAATACAGGAGACTTGGGTTCAATCTCTGGGTCAGGAAATCCCCTGGAGAAGGGAATGGAAACCCACTCCAGTATTCTTGCCTGGGAAACCCCATGGACAGAAGAGCCTGGTGGACTGAAGTCTGTGGGTCATAAAGAGCCAGGCAGGACAACTCAGGCACCGAGCACAGATGCACCTCTTAAACTAAGGCGTCTGTTCACTGCCAGCCTGATTGACGCAGGCAGCATGAGGCCTCTGAGCTTCTGGGGACAGAGGAGGCCCACAGATGGTCCATGTGCACTGTGAACAAGAAAGGAAAACGGAAAAGTACTCAGAGATTTACTCTGCTTCAAGAACGCAATTTTATAAATGAATGTGTAATGGCTAATTTTAAGATCACAACATTTTACACTGCATTTGACTTTCCTCTGTACATCATATGATATGGAAACTAAAAGGAATATGCTAAACATTTCAGCATTACGCCACACTTTCCTCAAAGCACTTTTTTTCTTTCCAGACTGAACAGTTGTATATGGTATGTTGCAGCTGAATGTCATGTTGAAGTGAAAGTGTTAAAAAATCTTCTAAATGCAATTATTTTTGAGCTTCAGTTGCCATAACAACTTCCTTTGCTTTTCAAATAATGTTGAATTAAATATGATACAGCATATGCTTCATATAGGCACTGAAATCATAAGCAGTGACATTCAGTATAAAACATTAAAGAAAAAATAACTTGCAGAGGAACTTATGATTTGAAGGATGAATTTCAACTGTAGTAATTAACCAGAAGTCTAACCCAATTCACACATTTTCTTTCATAAATATTGCTCCTTCTCTTAACATAAAAAGCCATTTTGCTTCCTTGACCTATTTCTGAATGTTCTTTTTTTTTTTTTTTTTGACGTTACAGCACTCAAAGGACTTGAATTTGAACGAACAAACTTTGGGAGATAGTGGAGGACAGAGAAGCCTGGCAGGCTACAGTGCATGGGGCTGCAAAGAGTTGGACACAACTTAGGAACTGAACGATAACAACAGCAGGTAATGGTTTCCTTATGAGTTATACAGGAAGCATTTTTCTCCTGTAAAAGCACATGGGTTATAAAGTTTCTAAAAGGAAGTAGCATAATTTACACACCAATTTAAAAATAAAAAAGTACAACAAGCAGGTATGTCTCTTCTTTCTAATATACATTTTGTCCAAGATATTACTACACATTATACATTGGACAAGTTATAATGTAAATTTAAATTATTTTGCTATAGTATTAGTAATGGCTTACATTGCTTTTTTTAAAAAACCTTGAAATAGGCTAGATTATTTAGTTTGAAAATATTTCCTTTACATTGAGGTTAGATTGAGAATGCTAACAGAAAAATTAAGTAGCTTGTTAGGGAGGAAAATATCAGAAAATTGCTTAGAAAATAGAGGAAGTATACAAATTTGTATGTCCTCAAGTATTATCATAGCTTCCTGGGTAGCTCAGCGGTAAAGAATCCACCTGCCAACGCAGGATCTGCAGGTCTGATCCCTGGGTTGGGAAGATCCCCTGAAGAAGGAAATGGCAACCCATTCCAGTATTCTTGCCTGGGGAATCCCACTGACAGAGGAGCCTGGCAGACTAGTTCACAGGGTCTCAAAGAGTCAGACACGACTGAGCAATTGAGCATACAAGTGAAAAAAAATCATAATAATATCACACTGTCTACACACATAGTCTTTCAACTCACTAATCAATCATTAGTGTATACTACATGCCTAACAGAAAGAGAACAAAATAAACACTTTTAACACAACATATGCATAAATATTTTTAAATATTTCAACATTATAGTATATAGCACATGACATATAAGTATAATGCTACCACCATTAGGTTCAAATAAGCCATGCAAAATAAAATATATTTTTATAAATGATATTTTGTGTTATATCCCTATTCCAGTGAGCATTCATCAATAATTTCAATATTTCTCTCTCTTAAGGTAATATATTAGTATATGTATTTTTAAGATTTTATTTTTTCAGAGCTGTTTTAATTTCACAGCCAACTGCTGGAAACTTTTCTGTCCTTTTCTTTCACCAAATTTTTCAAAGTTTTTCTTTCAGGGTCTCTGTTAATTCAAACAGTCTACAGCTTATTAATCACTGTAAATTTAGAAATTCATATCTTAGCCAAATTTTCTTCCTAGAAAGTTACATATTCAGATATATATTATATATATATATATATTATATATATATATATATATATATATATATATATATATATATAGTCTTCCCTGTTGGCTCCACAAGTAAAGAATCCGCCTGCAATGCAGGAGACATAGGTGACATAGGTTCAATCCCTGGGTCAGGAATATCCCAGGATCAGGAAATGGCAACCCACTCAGTTTTCTTGCCTGGGAAATCCCATGAACAGAGGGGCCTGGTGGGCTATAGTCCACAGGGTTGCAAAGAGTCGGACAGGACTGAGCACAGAGCACACACACACATGATTATGATATGTAATTGTTGGATATACTCTCTGAAGTTACACCCACTGAAAGAATTCCTGGTAACCACTGCTCCCCAGCATGAAGTTGTAAATACAACAGATTTTAATGAAAAGACTGTTTGCAGAGGGGTGAGAAGAGTTAAGGGGGACAACAAATGATGGTGAAACACTCAGGAGTTAGCCGCAGTGGAATTATATTACAATTACAAGGTTGTATAAGAATCTGGTGAGAGCTGTAGCTGAGAGTCTAAAAGACAGTCAAAAGATCAGTGGCTGTCAGGGACTGCAGGCCATATATCCAATGAGGATATACCTGTTTATAGCCTCTCTACAGTCCTTTCTGTTGGCAAACTCCAGGCAGTCTCTCCTCCCCTCTCCCTCTCGCCTTGGTGATCTTCTTCTTATTCTCCTTTTCCTTCTTCTTCTTCCCAGAATTAGAGGTCGAGTTTATAGATCAAAAGCTTAATGAAGTGTCTAAAATCATGTGTGTAGGTGGTGATGAGAGCAATGATATCCTAAGTTATTAATATTCTCTTGGTGTTCATTTGCTTAGTTTGACAACTTGTAAAAACTAAAAACTGTTATCTTGAAAAAAATTCATAGTTAAGTCAAGAGTAGTAAATGACTGAGGTGTGTGAGAAACAGTGTATCAAGCGAAGCAAGTCTCTATCAGTTCAGTTCAGTTCAGTCGCTAGACTCTTTGCGACCCCATGAATCGCAGCACGCCAGGCCTCCCTGTCCATCACCAACTTCCGGAGTTCACTCAGACTCATGTCCATTGAGTCTGTGATGCCATCCAGCCATCTCATCCTCTGTTGTCCCCTTCTCCTCCTGCCCCCAATCCCTCCCAGCATCAGAGTCTTTTCCAATGAGTCAACTCTTTGCGTGAAGTGGCCAAAGTACTGGAGCTTCAGCTTTAGCATCATTCCTTCCAAAGAAATCCCAGGGATGCTCTCCTTCACAATGGACTGGTTGGATCTCCTTGCAGTCCAAGGGACTCTCAAGAGTCTTCTCCAACACCACAGTTCAAAAGCATCAATTCTTTGCCGCTCTGCCTTCTTCACAGTCCAACTCTCACATCCATACATGTCTGTACAATGCCAGCTAATTCAATCCTGCAGGCAAGGGATACTGGTACATTCTACCAGAATGTGCGTATATTCTGTCATTCAACAATTCTGTATCTTGAAGCTCTGTGTTGTTTTGCACAAGTGCAGAGCAAGGTACTACATCGTATGGTTTATAGTCTTCAGAGGGAGCACAGTTGTGTACTTCTGAAAGGTGTGTCACGATTCTGACATTTCAGCCAGTCCCCATACCCAGGAATATATTTGGTGGCAAAAGTCCACCTGTCCTGCAGGTCACTTTTGAGTGATGCCAAGTTGCTGGGAGGACAGCAGCTATGTGAGTGGGCATTCATGCCGATGCGTATGGTGTTTACAAACTGCAGTTCAAACTAAGAAGCCAGATGAATTTTGCTTGTAAATATTTGCAATCTGTTACTTAGATAATTGCTTCATCCACATTGGGGTATATTTTTAGGCTTCTAACAACGCAGACAGGCTCACTTGCCATAGTGCAGTGAGAGATGTTTATTTAACACCAGTACTCAATGTAACAAAACACTCACTATATTAATTATCTTAACTTATTTGAAAGAACAAAACCATGAGTTTATAACACATCTTTTGTGTCTTTAAGCATGATGAATACTGGTTTGGTGGTTTTATTTCTTATGGTGTGTCTTCCTGATTTTCTTTGAATTCTGGATTTAAAAACAAGCTAGAAATGTCTCTCCTCTTTACCATCAAGAAGAACTTGAGTAGAACTGGAATTCTTTAGTTCTTAAGCATTTCTTAGGATTTACCAGTCAAGTCATCTGAGCCTGTCATTATCTTTATAGTTAATTTGTAACTACAAATACACATTTTAAACAGGTATGTTGATATGGTTTCTGTATTTCCCCTTTAGTCAGCTTAGTAGTTTGTGTTACATAAGGAGTTTTTTTTTTTTTTTCCATTTTGTGTAATGACTTCAATTTATGGGCATAAATTAAAGAATTTTCATTAAACATTGTGTATACCACCACACTATGTCTCAGTTCAGTTCAGTTCAGTTGCTCAGTCGTGTCCAGCACTTTGCGATACACGCCAGGCCTCCCTGTCATCACTAATTCCCAGAGTTTACCCAAACTCAAGTCTATTGAGTCGGTGATGCCATCCAACAGTCTCATGCTCTGCTGTCCCCTTCTCCTCCTGCCTTCAGTCTTTCCCTGCATCAGTGTCTTTTCAAATGAGTCAGCTCTATGAGTCAGGTGGCCAAAGGATTAGAGTTTCAGCCTCAACATCAGTCCTTCCAGTGAACATTCAGAACTGATTTCCTTTAGGATGGACTGGCTGGATCTCCTTGCAGTCCAGGGGACTCTCAAGAGTCTTCTCCAACACTACAGTTCAAAAGCATCCATTCTTCAGCGCTCAGCTTTCTTTATAGTCCAACTCTCACATCCATACATGACTACTGGAAAAACAATAGCTTTGACTAGATGGCCCTTTGTTGACAAAGTAAATGTCTCTGCTTTTTAATATGCTGTCTAGGTTGGTCATAACTTTTCTCCCAAGGAGTAAGTGTCTTTTAATTTCATGGCTGCAGTCACCATCTGCAGTGACTTTGGAGCCCCCCAAAAAATAAAGTCTGACACTGTTTCCACTGCTTCCCCATCTATTTCCCATGAAGTGATGGGACCAGATGCCATGATCTTCATTTTCTGAATGTTGAGCTTTAAGCCAACTTTTCCACTCTTCTCTTTCACTTTCATCAAGAGGCTCTTTAGTTCCTCCTCACTTTCTGCCATAAGGGTGGTGTCATCTGCATATCTGAGGTTATTGATATTTCTCCCGGCAATCTTGATTCCAGCTTGTGCTTCATCCAGCCCAGAATTTCTCATGATGTACTCTGCATATAAGTTAAATAAGCAGGGTGACATATACAGCCTTGACGTACTCCTTTTCCAATTTGGAACCAGTCTGTTGTTCCATGTCCAGTTCTAACTGTTGCTTCTTGACCTGCATACAGGTTTCTCAAGAGGCATGTTAGGTGGTCTGTTATTCCCATCTCTTTCAGAATTTTCAAGTCTATTGTGATCCACACAGTCAAAGGCTTTGGCATAGTCCATAAAGCAGAAGTAGATGTTTTTCTGGAACTCTCTTGCTTTTTTGATGATCCAGAGGATGTTGGCAATTTGATCTCTGGTTCCTCTGCCTTTTCTAAACCCAGCTTGAACATCTATAAGTTCACGGTTCACATATTGCTGAAGCCTGGCTTGGAGAATTTTGAGCATTACTGTACTAGTATGTGAGATGAGTGCAATTGTGTAGTAGTTTGAACATTCATGGCATTGCCCTTCTTTGGGATTGGAATGAAAACTGACCTTTTCCAGTCCTGTGCTGCTGAGTTTTCCAAATGTGCTGGCATATTGAGTGCAGCACTTTCACAGCATCATCTTTTAGGATTTGAAATAGCTTAGCTGGAATTCCATCACTTCCACTATCTTTGTTCATAGTGATGCTTCCTAAGGCCCACTTAACTTCACATTCCAAGATGTCTGGCTCTAGGTGAGCCAGACACTATGTCTAAAATAGGTCAAAAATTTAAGTTCATAAACTCTGATTTTCAAAGTTGTGACAATATTGGACTCATAATCACTGTGGTGCTGTAGATTAACTATGGCAATAGGAGCTTACTTGTCAGACAAAATGACTATGCCAATGACTGAGTTGAAACTAAGTACTGAGTTGCCCAAGTAACTCGTTCAGATTTTTCTGTGCCATCTTACAGAAACACTGAACCAACTTTTTGGCCAATCCAGTGTTATACAGAAATGGCAGTGCATGTTGCTGCCACAACGTGAGGTGACTACTTTAAACATACTAAGCAGAGAATACAGGTCAGGGTGCAACCAAGCCAAGTATGAGGAGACCCTAGTTAAACTAGAGAAAAAGGAGGCTGTGTCACCCAATATAGGTTTCTTCACTTTCACAAAAGATGCATTTGAGCAAACTCTGGGAGATGAGGGGAGAACAGAGGAACCTGATGTGCTGAAGTCTGTGGGGTCGCAGAGCCGGACACAACTTAGTAACTGAACAGCAACAACAACACTTACACAAAGGATGCAATTTTGTCTCACTAGTTTCATCTTTTTAATAGGTTCAACTTAAAAACTAGGCAATATATAACAAAGGTAACCTCATTGCTCCACCCCAAATCAGTGTTTTAACTTTTTCTCATTCCTTCCTTTCCATTATTGAGATTTTTTTCCTCTCAGAGGAGTTCAATACAAGTATATAGTGTCTAAGTAATGTTAAACAGTTTCATACCTCTTTGTAAAGCATTTCATTTTAAATAGTGATGTAAGTGGCCTGAGTTATTTATAAATTTTCTAATCTCTTATTAAAGGAAATAGGTTTGCTGTTTAGCTAAGCCTCCAGAGATTCCTAATGCATAGGGTCTTCCCTGAGGACTGCATTGAATTGTCTTTCTTTTGTTTCATCTTGAAAAGCCTTCTTTCAGGTGGCTGTTTGGGGCCCTGTGATCCTGATTCTCTGTGTCATAAATCAATTTTGAGCAGTGCTACTGGGAAAACTTCGAGTGTATTTTGCTTCCCAATGTGTAGCATACCAGCTCTGAATATAAATTAATTGAGAAATATCCAGCCCACTGTCACAGTCACATTGTTTTTTAAGAGGAGCCCCCCTCTCTGGAGAGCTGGCTGTGTTCCAAGAAGCCCTGACTTTGGATTACCTGAGTAAAAGCTACTGCCGGAAATGAAGCACAGAAATTCCATCAGGGGCATTATCCTCAGAGCAATCCATCACATCACATGTTGTTTCTGCTCTATGCTACTTGATGTATATCTAATTCTAACCCAGTAGACACCATATTTGTACTTAAGTAGTGTGAGTTGATCATTATAAGAAATCCACTTGCAGAAAGCTTAGAGGTTCCAGGCAGTATGAGTTATCCAGGGAACAAATTTTTACTCTCCATGTTACAAATTAAAGGGTGCATTTTTCTATTAAATTGAATTTTCTAAGTGAGGATAAGAACTGTGCTCTCAACAAGCAGCCATGTATGAATATTGTTTAGTCGCTAAGTCCTGTCTAACTCTTTGTGACCCCATGGACTGTAGCCCGCCAGGCTCCTCTATCTATGGAATTTTTCAGGCAAGAACACTGGAGAAGGTTGCAAAGGGGATGGACCTGACTCAGTGCACCTGCACCCACACATGCACATGCATATATATATATATATATATATATATATATATATAAAGGCATTTATATATGATAAACATATAATATAGAATTATTTTTGGTATATAGTATATATTATGTGCTGTGCTGTGCTCAGTTGCTCAGTTGTATCTGACTCTTTGTGACCGCATTGACTGTAGCCTGCCAGGCTCCTCCATCCATGGGATTCTCCAGGCAAGAATTCTGGAGTGGGTAGCCATTTCCTTCTCCAGAGGATCTCCCCAAACCCAGGTCTCCTGCATTGCAGGTAGATTCTTTACTGTTTGAGCCACCAGGGAAGCCTCCTAACCCCGTGGAGCCATATTAAGTTACAGTATACTCTAATTTTGATGTTAGTCTCTATTATACTCAAGAAATACCTTAGCAACTTTTACTTGGGAATGCATAGGAGTGGTTTGTCTTTTTTTGTTTTGTTTTTTTTTGTTTGTTTGTTTGTTTTTCAGCAGAATGAAACACTAAAAGCAACTTGATATAAATAAAACTGATTTTAATGCATCATTGTGCTCAAAAGAAAAAAAATGTATTAAAATCACCTACTCAACCCCCCTTCCCCCAAACAAGAGAGTAGACGGAAGTAATGTATATGAAGATACTGGCTGAGAGAAATAAGTAAACTTGAGAGACCCCAGTGTCTGGGAGCAGATGCCTTTATCAGCATTGCCTCTCTTCAGGAGCCCTGGGCCAGAAGCAAAGTGGAAGAACTCCCTGAGTCTCACACTTTAATCCAGGAATGCTCAACGGGTGCAAAGGTCTCACTGTTCAACTCTCAGACTTCTCAGTGGAAGACTTCAGTTGTCTCTCATTGGAATTAGCCTAATGAGTCCCCACAATAAAAGTACAGATATGAACTCATTACTAACAATTGCCAAATAAGAAACAAGTAGTTATGAATAGACTCACAGAAAAAAAAAAAAAGAACACATTTAGAACCTTAGGACTTTTATACTCTGGAATATAGAAAATATATTTAAAGTAAGTGTACACAAATGTTTACAGAGAAAAAGATGGTCATGCAACAGGGGACTATTGAGATGTTCATGACAATGTAAATAAAAGCCCAACTTTTTTATAAGCTAAAAGCATATTAATATATAAAAGGTAAAATTTAAATTAGTGGTAAATTAATGGTAAAGTAGCATATAAAGTACAGCTGAAGAGAGAATTACTGAACCCTGGTGTAGATTGAAAACCCACTCTGCAGTTAGACGTGTGGCCCTCTATTAAAGCAGCTGGATTCAGTCTGTCATTTTAGGACATCAGACTTACATGTTTGTGGTCATCTGGTATGCATCAGCAGAAAATTAATACAGGGTATTAGTTGACTGCATGCTTAGTCATTCAGTCATGTCTGACTCTTTGCAACCCCATAGACTGTAGCCCACCAGGCTCTTCTGTCTATGGAATTTTTCAGGCAAGAACACTGGGACGGATTGCCATTTCCTACTCCAGTGGATCTTCCCAGCCCAGGGATTGAACCCAAGTCTCTTGTGTGTCCTGCAATGCAAGGCAAATTCTTTACCACTGCACTACATGGGAAGCCCAAGTTTACATTATAGGATAACTGCAAAATTTCAAACATAAGAGAAGGCAACTTAAAAGCTGGCAGAGAGTAAAAACACATCTATAGATAACACTGATGTTGGACATTTTATTAGCAATAAATGGAAACATAAAGAGTGTGAATAATAACTTCAAATTGCCTACAGGAAATAATTTGCAACTTAGAACTGCACATGACATAACTCTCTAACAAGAATGAAACAAACATCTCCAGCTTAACTGGAGTCAAAGAGAATTTTTAACCAGCAAACTTCTCCTTAGGCAATTTTTTAAAAATACATGGAAGAAGCCAAATGATCTTAGTAGTATGATCTGAAATAGGAAAAATAAGATGAACAAAAATTTGATAAAGATAAATAGAAACAAACATTATGAATGAAATAACATGAATAAAAATAATGTCTAACTGATACGATTAAAAAATGAACAAAACTAACCTGAATTGTCCATGTTTCCCTGAGGAAGAGTTTGAGCAAAGAGAAAACTCATCTTACAGGCAGATATGAGAGAGATGGTTAATATTTAGTGAATGTCTGATATGTACCAGACACTGTGCATACCTTTTACAAGTTTTATTCAATACTCAAAGCAGCCCTATGCATATACTATTAATAGTATTCCCATTTTGAAATAGAAGAAAGCAAGGCATAGAAAGTAGAGTTAGACTCCAAAATGGGCAGACAGGTCACAGTAACTATGCTTTGACCCCTAAATGTGTCATATCGCAAATGTTTTTAAATGGTCAGCTATAAATTGGCACTTGCCATTGGTATTGCCATCTGCCTCTACAAGGATTAAATCATACGCTGCTGAAGCTGTCAATTTTCAACAGTCCCTGAAAGAAGTTCAAGGTAGAGAGCAGAAAAGAGTTACTCTGTGGTCTAGTTAGATATTTTCAGGAGATGATTTTATGAGCACAGTTATTGCATATCCTCATATCTAGATAAGCACTAAAACTCTTCATGATGGCTTCTATTCCTTGTAACTAATGGCAAACTTCTGCCAAAAAAAAAAAAAAATGTGCTTGATTACATGCACTCCTTCTTTGCCAAAATTACATATAGACTGACTTTTGGTCCTGTCTCTTTGCAACAGTTTCTCAGAGCTATCTGAAACACTGTATCCCAGGCTATAGTGCTCGTTTTGCCCCCAATTAAACTTAACTCACAACTCTCACTTTGTGTATTTTTTTTTTAAACTGACATAGGTAACTTGAAGCATTATATAAGGACTTTCTTATCTTTTATGGCCAGAGGAGGCTGGGGGGAATACTCCTAACAGAAGTATTGATAGAAGAAATGGAAATATATTTTAAAAAATTATCAATTATTTGTAAACCAGTCATTTAATTTTTAAAGCATTTAGATTATTAAATATTTACCTATACTAGACCAGACCAACTATCTGACAAATGTCAGCATAATAAACACCGTAAAGGGAATGGTCATGGTCTAATGGGAGTGCATTTCAGCTCTATTATTCTGTATTTGAGTGACTCTGGGTCATCCTGAGTTTTTGACTTTTAAAAATGTTATAAATTGGGTGGATAAAACCAAAAGCTCCACCAATTAGCCACAGGACACAATAAAAAAACTAGAAAATAGTATTTAAAAAAAAGGATTAAAACCATGGGTGAATCCTCTGGGTAAGATAATCATGTAAACTTCTTAAAGATGATCATGTTGTTTTACAGACAGAGAAAAAGCAAAAAGTATTTTTATTTTTTGTTTTTGCCCCATTACATAAAATCCCAAGGAAAATGGAAGCATCAAATTCATTATGATGTTCTAATTAAGAATGGATTTGTCAGACATCTAATGCTGCTGCTGTTGCTAAGTAGCTTCAATCATGTCCGAGTCTGTGCAATCCCATAGACGACAGCCTACCAGGCTCCTCTCTCCCTGGGATTCTCCAGGCAACCATACTGGAGTGGGTTGCCATTTCCTTCTCCAATGCCTGAAGGTGAAAAGTGAAAGTGAATTCATTCAGTCTGTCTGACTCTTCGGGACCCCAGGGACTGCAGCCTGCCAGGCTCCTCCATCCATGGGATTTTCCAGGCAAGAGTACTGGAGTAGGGTGCCATTACTTTCTCCACAAACATCTAATACTATGGAATAAATAGTAATAGCTTGTATTCATTCTATATCTGTCTTTTCTTTAGAACCAGAAGTACTTCACTATCCATTTAAAACCTTTATTTTATGCCACACTAAGTACAGTATTTATTAAATATCTTCTTCCAGAAGCAAACTTAAAAGTACTCAAAATTTGGAGGCATGGAACACCTAACTATTCCTTATTACCCTTTAGAGGTGCTATCTGGGACAAAAGGATTTATTCACAACAAATATGCTTGCTCTAAAGGGAAGGAGAGGCTTCCCTGATGGCTCAGTGGTGAAGAATCCACCTGCCAACACAGGAGACGTGATTTTGATCACTCGTCTGGGAGTTAACATCCCGCATTCCACAGAGCAGCTGAGTCAGGCACCACAACTACAGAAACCCACGAACCTAGAGCCCGTGCTTTGCAACAAGAGAAGCATCACAGGGAGAAGCTCACAAAGTACAACTAGAGAGTAGCCCCTGCTCTCAGCATCTGGAGAAAGTCTGGGCAGCAATGAAGACACAGCGAAGCCAAAACAAATGAATAAAGGATATGCTGCTGCTGCTGCTAAGTCGCTTCAGTCGTGTCCGACTCTGTGCAACCCCACAGACGGCAGCCCACCAGGCTCCCCCGTCCCTGGGATTCTCCAGGCAAGAACACTGGAGTGGGTTGCCATTTCCTTCTCCAATGCGTGAAAGTGAAAAGTGAAAGGGAAGTCGCTCAGTCCTATCCGACTCTTTGCGACGCCATGGACGGCAGCCCACCACGTTCCTCCATCCATGCGATTTTCCAGGCAAGAGCACTGGAGTGGGCTGCCATTGCCTTCTCTGTAGAGGACATGCATCTCTACTTTTATATTCAGGGTAATGGCAGTGTTTACTTTAGAAATCCGTAAGCTATTTATTTATTTTTATTTATTGTTCTGGTTTTCATTGACAGCACACCAGACAGCAGTCAATAAGAGAAGGACCATCTGCAGTGACTTTGGAAGCAATCATAAAACAGAATAAAAGTCGATCTGTTCTTATTATTACGGTATTATTACTGTGAGTCAGTGCCTCAGGACAATTTCAGTGAAGTGCTTGCCCTTGCCCAGGCAGGCCACTCTTACCAACCTCACTGTCCACCTGCTTGCTCTGAGAACTCTTGAATCTCATCGCCCTACAAATATACTTGGATTTGGAAATCCTCAGGTCTCTCAGTATTATGTCAACAGAACGGGAGCAGATTAAAACGTGTAATAACACCCGAGTAACTTACTGGTAAACTTATGATGCTACTGTTTACATCATGATTAAATAAAAACATACTATTTCAGAACTAGAAGCTGTAGAATTAAAAAGAAACTATTAAGGTCCTATTGAATAAACCAGTCTACCAGTTGTGACGGTTTCTTATATTAAGTGTGCTTAATATATATTTTCTTATATTAAGTGTGCAAAACAGCTAAATATTCAGATAACTGGAAATCCATATTATTCATTTGCTGTTCTATTTTTATATATTTGCAGTGACAACTGCATTTCCAAAATGCAAGTATACACATTGTTATTTTACTGCAAAACTTTGTACTTTCTAGCTACTTGGGATAATTTCAAGATCCTTTATTATCTTACGTTTTCAGAATACTTTGAAAGCTGGAATAAAACACTGAGGGCCTAGGGCACCCAGGCCTTGTCTAAGAAGAGATTTTAAGATGAGGAATTTGCATGGACATTGTCATTAAAATGCACCACATCATTTGAAGAGCAGCTGCAGAAAAATGTACATGTCCCTTTGAATAGCTACTCTCAACTCTAAAAGGGAATTCCAGAGGCTGATGCTGAACTTGTTGTTCAGTCATTAAGTCATATCCAACACTTTGTGACCCCTTGGATTGCAGCACACCAGGCTTCTCTGTTCTTCACTATCTCCCAAGTTTGCTCAAACTTAAGTCCACCGAGTCAATGATGCCATCCATCCATTTCATCCTTTGTTGCCCCGTTCTCCTGCCCTCAATCTTTCCCAGCATCAGGGTCTTTTCCAGGGAGTTGGCTCTTTGCATCAGGAGGCCGAAGTATTGGAGCTTCAGCTTCTTCTGTATCAGCGCTTCTGTTGCAAAGTCCTTCTGTTGAAAAGGTTCTAGGCCCTAATCAGACTTTCAAACCTGGGGATCCAACAAAGGGACTTAGAATGTCCAGGGAATCTGACTTTGAAGGGCAGTGGGATTTGATTACAGAACTTCCACAGGACTGGGGGAAACAGAGACTCTTGGAGAGTATGAACAAAACTTTGTGAGCACCAAGACCCAGGGGAAAGAAGCAGTGATCCCCCAGGAGACGCGGAATCGGGCATTTCTAAATACCTGGCAGACTCTGGTGGTTAACTTCTTCAACAGAAACAGAATTTATAATTTGTCAAAACCTATTGTTGGTGTAGAATGGCATTTGTCCTGCTAAATTTGGAGCATAAAGACCATTTGTATGGTTGCTAGATTTAAACAAATATTCAACTCAACTCTACCTAGATGAAGACTGATGCGGGCATATGTTTTCAGTAAGAACAAGAGAAAATTCTTCTTAATGGTCACTTAGTGACATTAAGTTATTTTAGTATAAAAGAAAAAATTATAAAAGATAGCTATTTATTTTTCATCTGTCACCTTCCTGGTCTAATGTAACTTCAATGTATTGCTTTCTCCCGTGAATTCTATCTTGTTAATCTACATTTATTTTCAAAACTATTTATCCAGTTTGCATTTCCTTTCACTTTCCTTGCACAATGTTCTTATACTGAGATCCTTACGGCTTTTCCTGGGATGTTGGCAGATCAGAAAAGAGACGCAAGATGGCTGGATCTTAAACAAATTTAATTAGACTCTTTTGTTTTCTCATAGAAATGGACTATAAATAATCAAATAGCATGAAAGGACACAACATCTCTGGTAGTTGGGAGGAAGTTTTATTCTTAATATTTTTATTTTTATATTTATTTTTTTAATTTTTACCTTATTTTACTTTACAATACTGGATTGGTTTTGCCATACATTGACATGAATCCACCACGGGTGTACATGCGTTCCCAAACTTGAACCCCCTCCCACCTCCCTCCCCATAACATCTCTCTGGGTCATCCCCATGCACCAGCCCCAAGCATGCTGTATCCTGTGTCAGACGTAGACTGGCGATTCAATTCTTACATGATAGTATACATGTTAGAGTGCCATTCTCCCAAATCATCCCACCCTCTCCCTCTCCCTCTGAGTCCAAAAGTCCGTTATACACATCTGTGTCTTTTTCCTGTCTTGCATACAGGGTCGTCATTGCCATCTTCCTAAATTCCATATATATGTGTTAGTATACTGTACTGGTGTTTTTCTTCCTGGCTTACTTCACTCTGTATAATCGGCTCCAGTTTCATCCATCTCATCAGAACTGATTCAAATGAATTTTTTTAACGGCTGAGTAATACTCCATTGTGTATATGTACCACAGCTTTCTTATCCATTCGTCTGCTGATGGACATCTAGGTTGTTTCCATGTCCTGGCTATTATAAACAGTGCTGTGATGAACACTGGGGTACAGGTGTCTCTTTCAATTCTGGTTTCCTTTGTGTGTATGCCCAGCAGTGGGATTGCTGGGTCATACGGTAGTTCTATTTGCAATTTTTTAAGGAATCTCCTCACTGTTCTCCATAGTGGCTGTACTAGTTTGCATTCCCACCAACAGTGTAGGAGGGTTCCCTTTTCTCCACACCCTCTCCAGCATTTATTGCTTGCAGATTTTTGGATCGCAGCCATTCTGACTGGTGTGAAGTGGTACCTCATTGTGGTTTTGATTTGCATTTCTCTAATAATGAGTGATGTTGAGCATCTTTTCATGTGTTTGTTAGCCATCCATATGTCTTCTTTGGAGAAATGTCTATTTAGTTCTTGGGCCCATTTTTTGATTGGGTTGTTTATTTTTCTGGAATTGAGCTGCAGGAGTTGCTTGTATATTTTTGAGATTAGTTGTTTGTCAGTTGCTTCATTTGCTATTATTTTCTCCCATTCCGAAGGCTGTCTTTTCACCTTGCTTATAGTTTCCTTTGTTGTGCAGAAGCTTTTAATTTTAATTAGATCCCATTTGTTTATTTTTGCTTTTATTTCCAGAATTCTGGGAGGTGGATCATAGAGGATCCTGCTGTGATTTATGTCTGAGAGTGTTTTGCCTATGTTCTCCTCTAGGAGTTTTATAGTTTCTGATCTTACATTTAGATCTTTAATCCATTTTGAGTTTATTTTTGTGTGTGGTGTTAGAAAGTGATCTAGTTTCATTCTTTTACAAGTGGTTGACCAGTTTTCCCAGCACCACTTGTTAAAGAGATTGTCTTTACTCCATTGTATATTCTTGCCTCTTTTGTCAAAGATAAGGTGTCCATAGGTGTGTGGATTTATCTCTGGGCTTTCTATTTTAAAAATGAAAATGCTCAGTTAAAAAAATAAAAAAGAATTTTCCACAGTTTGTTTTGATCCACACAGTCAAAGGCTTTAAGGTAGTCAATGAAGCAGAAGCCTGACTGGAATTTTCTTGGTTTTTCTATGATCCAGCAGAGGTTGGCAAGTTGATCTCTGGTTTCTCTATCTTTTTTAAAATCCAACTTGAGCATCTGGAAGGTCTTGGTTCACAGCTATTGAAGCTTAGCTTCAAGAATTTTGAGCATTTCTTTGCTAGCATGTGAGATGAGTGTAATTGTATGGTAGTTTGAGCATTCTTTGAAATTGCCTTTGTTTGGGACTAGAGTGAGAACAGACCTTTTCCCATCCTGTGGCCACTGCTGCATTTTTCAAGTTTGCTGACTTTTGAGTGCAGCACTTTCACAGCATCATCTTTTAGGATTTGCAATAGCTCAACAGGAATTCCTTCACCTCCACTAGCTTTGTTCTTATTGATGCTTCCTATGGCAAACTTGACTTCACACTCCAGGATGTCTGGCTCTAGATGAGTGATCACACCACCATTGTTATCTGGGTCACTAAGATCTTTTTTCATAGTTCTTCTGTGTATTCTTGCCACCTCTTCTTAATATCTTCTGCTTCTGTTAGGTCTGTACCATTTCTGTCCATCATTGTACCCATCTTTGCATGAAATATTCCCTTGTTATCTCTGATTTTTTGGAAGAGATTTTTAGTCTTTCCCTTTGTATTTTACCATTCTATGGTAGAGGTGATGGTGGTGATAGCAGCCTTCTTCAATAGGGCTTATGCCAGGACTGTTGTGTTCAGTGCCCCAACAGAGCAGCCGCCATGTCTTTGCCAGGGCCTCCTGGCCACTCACAGGCATGTCTGGCTGTGTGGGGGTCACTGCTCCTTTCTCCTGAGTCCTGGCACACACAAGGTTTTGTTTGTGTCCTCCAAAGTCTGTTTCCCTAGTCCTATGTAACATCTGGTGGCTCTATGGTGGGGTTAATGGTGACCTCCTTCAAGAAGGCTTATGCCATACCTACCCAACAATATTGCATAGGAACCTGGAGTGTTAGGTCCATGAATTAAGGTATATTGGAAGTGGTCAAACAGGAGATGGCAACAGTGATGTTGATGTTTTAGGAATCAGTGAACTAAAATGCACTGGAATGGGTGAATTTCACTCAGATGGCCATTATCCATTACTGTGGTGAATAATCTCATAGAAAAATGGAATAGCCCTCATAGTCAACAGAAGAGTCTGAAATGCAGTACCTGGATGCAATCTCAAAAATGACAGATGATCTCTGTCTGTTTCTAAGGAACGACATTCAATATCACAGTAATCCAAGTCTATGCTGAAGAAGCAGGAGTTGAATGGTTCTATGAAGACCTATAAGAACTTCTAGAACTAACACCCAAAAAAGTTATCCTTTTCATTATAGGGGACTGGAATTCAAAAGTAGGAAGTCAAGAGATACCATTTGGCCTTGGAGTACAAAATAAAGCAGGGCAAAGACTAATAGAGTTGTGCCAAGAGAATGCACTGGTCATAGCAAGCACCCACTTTCAACAAGGGAAGACTCTATGAGTCTACACATGGGCATCACCAGATGGTCAATTCCAAAATCAGATTAATTATATTCTTTGCAGCCAAAGATGGAGAAGCTCTAAACAGGCAGGAAAAACAAGACCACAAACTGACTGCAGTCCAGATCATGAACTCCTTATCACCAAATTCAGACTTAAATTGAAGAAAGCAGGGAAAACCACTAGACCATTCAAGTATGACCTACATCAAATCCCTTATGATTATACACTGGAAGTGACAAACAGATTCAAGGGATTAGACCTGATAGATTGCCTGAAGAACTATGAACTGAGGTTCCTGACATAGTACAAGAGGCAGTGATCAAGATCATTCCCAAGAAAAATAAATGCACAAAGGTGAAATGGTTGTCTGAGGAGACCTTAAAAATAACTGAGAAAAGAAGAGAAGTGAAAGGCAAAGGAGAAAAAGAAAGATATACCCATTTGAATGCAGAGTTCCAAGAAATAGCAAAGAGATATAAGAAAGCCTTCCTCAGTGATCAATGCAAAGAAATAGAGGGGAAAAAATAGAATAAGAAGGAATAGAGATCTCTTCAAGAAAATTAAAGATACCAAGGGAATATTTTATGCAAAGATAGGCACAATAAAGGACAGAAATGGTATGGACCTAACAGAAGCAGAAGATATGAAGAAGAGGTGGAAAGAATACACAGAAAAACTATACAAAAAAAAGATTTTAATGACCCAGATAACCATGATGGTGTGATCACTCACCTAGAGCCAGACATCCTGAAATGCGAAGGCAAGTGGTCCTTAGGACACATGAACAAAAGCTGGTGGAGGTGATAGAATTCCAGTTGAGCTATTTCAGATCCAAAAGATGATGCTGTTAAAGTGCTACACTCAATATGCCAACAGATTTGGAAAAGTCAGCAGTGGCCACAGGACTAGAAAAAGTCTGTTTTCATTTCAATCCCAAAGAAAGGCAATGCCAAAGATTGTTCAAAGTACTACAGAACTGCACTCATCTCACATACTAGCAAAGTAATGCTCAAACAGGCTTCAACAGTATGTGAACCAAGAACTTCCAGATGTTCAAGCTGGATTTAGAAAAGCCAGCAGAACCAGAGATTCAGCAGAAGTGAAGAGGAACTAAACAGCCTCTTGATGAAAGTGAAGGAAGAGAGTGAACAAGTTGGCTTAAAACCCAACATTAAGAAATCTAAGATAATGGCATCTGGTCCCATCACTTCATGGCATGTATATGGAGAAGCAATGGAAACAGTGAGAGACTTTATTTTGGGGGCTCCATAATCACTGCAGATGGTGACTGCAGCCATGAAATTAAAAGACGCTTGCTCCTTGGAAGAAAAGCTATGACCAACTTAGATATTATACTAAAAAGCAGAGAGTTTACTTTGCTAATAAAGGTCCAACTTGTAAAAGCTATGGTTTTTCCACTAACCATGTATGGTATGAACGATGGACCATAAAGAAAGCTGAGCACCAAAGAACTGATGTTTTTGAACTGTGGTGTTGGAGAAGACTGTTGAGATTCCCTTGGACTGCCAAGAGACCCAACCAGTCAATTCTAAAGGAAATCAGTTCTAAGTATTCAATAGAAGGACTGATGTTGAATCCGAAACTCCAATGTTTGTCCACTTGAAGCGAAGAACTATCTCTTTGGAAAAGCCCCTGAACTAGGTATGATTGAAGATGGAAGAAGGGGATGATAGAGGATGATATGGTTTGCTTGCCCTACCAACTCGATGGACATGAGTTTGAGTAAGCTCCGGGAGTTGGTGATGGACAGGGAACCCTAGTGTGGTTCAGTCCGTGGAGTCGCAAACAATCAGACATGACTGAGTGACTGAATTGAACTGAACTGAGAGACAGCTTAGTCTTTCAAAACTCCACTATTCAGACATTTACAAAACCTAAAATTTTATTTTAAAGTCTTTGCAAGTGTGAATGTATGTTTCTTTAGTTGCAGTTGGAGGAAATGCTGATATAATAGGCATTTTTAGAGGCTTACAGTATACTAAATTATATGCTAACCATTTTCCCTTTACTATGGCTTGAGTTCTTGAGTTCTTTCCTATGAGAAGCCAAAGACCCTCATTTGGTGGCCCATCCCTGGAACTCACTGGGGACCTAGGATGTGACTATCCTTTCATGCCCTATTTTCCTACAACTTAAATACATCATCAATACTAAAATTGATTGATAAGTAGGATTGCAATGAGGTTGGGGTATGTTATTCTGCTTTCTATTTCTCTCTCTCTGTTTCTAAGGAAACTTGAAAAGCTAGATAAAATCCATGTTTTTAAATCCACCAGGAAATAGCAAAGAGCTAACAAGACAGTGATGAATTATAGAGTAAGATGCTAGAATGCGGGCTTTGTGGCCACAAACAATGTGCTAAAATATTAACGTGAAGCTGAATAAATTAGACGGGGTTAAAAACTGCAAGTTTATTTTCTATTTAAGGTCAGCAATCTCCACTTTTGACCCTTTTGAGGTTTTTTTTTTTTTTTTCCTCTCATTTCATTTAAGCGGGTCTCTAAGCTATTGATTTCCAGTCACTTTCCATAATTCTAAAAGCTGTTTCCTAAACTAAGAGAAGGTCAATTGATCAGAAAATTATTTAAACACACTCAAGACATTCTAGTTTTATTTCTTTAAATATATGCACTTTAATAAGTTGGCCCCCTTAGATTTGCATGTTGGACAACTACAAATTATAGGAGTTTATTCCTAGAATGAAAGAGAAAACACTCTCAGGTCCTCCATCCCATTTTCAGAGAATAACCTTTACAATTATTTAGGGAAGTACACCAAGCTTCTGCTCCCCAACCTTCTGGTGGAGCCTTTTAAACATGGGTCACAGTTAATTGGTTCATGTGGACACTCCTCAAGTCAGGCCAATCAGAATCCTGCCCAGGTTGTCTCCTTGTAAGATTCCAACTCAGCAGGTAAGATATTTTAAAGTAACAGAATGTAAACCTATGTTCTTCTGACTGCCTTATTCTGGTTCGTGGTTTAAAATAAATAAATCAGCTTAACTTCATGAAATAAGAACAAGGAAAACACTCAGAAGGAAGAAGAAAGGGAAAAAAAGAGACAGAGAATTCCAATAGAAATTAACTCAATTCTGATTTTTCCAGATTCTTTACTATGTCCTTGATTATGATTATGCACAACATTTTGTAGTATTATTAATATCTTTGCCTCCTTTCTAAATTGGCATGACTTGTTTTGTGTTCTCATAAAAGAGAGTCAAGTATTTCAAAGTTTTAGATAGAACAATAATATCCTTCTATAAGCTGAACTTTCCAGACATCCTGGAATGTGAAGTCAAGTGGGCCTTAGAAAGCATCACTACGAACAAGCTAGTGGAGGTGATAGAATTGCAGTTGAGCTATTTCAAATCCTGGAAGATAATGCTGTGAAAGTGCTGCACTCAATATGCCAGCAAATTTGGAAAACTCAGCAGTGGCCACAGGGCTGGAAAAGGTCAGTTTTCATTCCAATCCCAAAGAAAGTCGATGCTAAAGAATGCTCAAACTACCGCACAATTGCACTCGTCTCATATGCTAGTAAAGTAATGCTCAAAATTCTCCAAGCCAGGTTTCAGCAATACGTGAACCATGAACTTCCAGACGTTCAAGCTGGTTTAAGAAAAGGCAAAGGAACCAGAGATCAAATTGCCAGCATCCGGGAGATCATGGAAAAAGCAAGAGTTCCAGAAAAGCATCTATTTCTGCTTTATTGACTATGCCAAAGCCTTTGACTGTGTGGATCACAATAAACTGTGGAAAATTCTTCAAGAGATGGGAATACCAGAGCACCTGACCTGCCTCTTGAGAAATTTGTATGCAGGTCAGGAAGCAACAGTTAGAACTGGACATGGAACAGCGGACTGTTTCCAAATTGGAAAAGGAGTACGTCAAGGCTGTATATTGTCACCCTGCTTATTTAACTTATTTGCAGAGTACATCATGAGAAATGTTGGACTGGAAGAAGCACAAGCTGGAATCAAGATTGCCGGGAGAAATATCAATAACCTCAGATATGCAGATGACACCACCCTTATGGCAGAAAGTGAAGAGGAACTCAAAAGCCTCTTGATGAAAGTGAAAGAGGAGAGTGAAAAAGTTGGCTGAAAGCTCACCATTCAGAAAACGAAGATCATGGCATCTGGTCCCATCACTTCATGGGAAATAGATGGGGAAACAGTGGAAACACTGTCAGACTATTTTTTGGGGGGACTCCAAAATCACTGCAGATGGTGACTGCAGCCATGAAATTAAAAGACACTTACTCCTTGGAAGAAAAGTTATGACCAACCTAGATAGCATATTCAAAAGCAGAGACATTACTTTTCCAACAAAGATCCATCTAGTCAAGGCTGTGGTTTTTCCAGTAGTCATATATGGATGTGAGATTTGGACTGTGAAGAAAGCTGAGTGCCAAAGAATTGATGCTTTTGAACTGTGGTGTTGGAGAAGAATCTTGAGAGTCCCTTGGACTGTAATGAGATCAAACCAGTCCATTCTGAAGGAGATCAGCCTTGGGATTTCCTTGGAAGGAATTATGCTAAAGCTGAAACTCCAGTACTTTGGCCACCTCATGCAAAAACTTGACTCATTGGGAAAGACTCTGATGCTGGGAGGGATTGGGGGGAGGAGGAGAAGGGGATGACAGAGGATGAGATGGCTGGATGGCATCACTGACTCAATGGACGTGAATCTGAGTGAACACCAGGAGTTGGTGATGGACAGGGAGGCCTGGCATGCTGCGATTCATAGGGTTGCAAAGAGTTGGACACGACTGAGTGACTGAACTGAACTGATAAGCTGAACTTTAACCAATGCAGTAATTAACATTACATATATCTTTCATATAGTAAGTTCTTCAGAAATGGAAAATATTTACCCTAAGGCTCAGAAGTACAATATGGGATATTATTTTAATTATCTCAAAAGAGGAAATAAAAAGACCTCTATAATTAATGAACCAGATAACTGATGGTGTGATCAATCACCTAAAGCCAGACTTCCTGGAAGGCAAAGTTAAGTGGACTTTAGGAAGCTTCACTACAAACAAAGCTAGTGCAGTTGATGGATTTCCAGCTGAGCTATTTTAAAGCTATTTTAAAGTATCATCCTAAAAGATGATACTTCACTCAATAACTTCACTACAAAGTCACCACTGGACAAGAAAGGCAATGCGAAAGAATGTTCAAACAACTGCGCAATTGCACTCATCTCACCCGCCAGCAAAGTAATGCTCAAAATTCAAGTCAGCCGTCAACAGTACATGAACCAAGAACTTCTGGATGTTCAAGCTGGAGTTAGAAAACACAGGGGAACCAGAGATCAAATTGCCAACATCCATTGGATCATAGAAAAAGCAAGAGTTCCAGAAAATCATCTACTTTGGCTTTATTGCCAAAGGTTGATGATTTTTTGGCTATGCCAAAGCCTTTGACTGTGCGGATCACAACAAAGTGTGGAAGATTCTCAAACACATGGGAATACCAGGCCATCTTACCTACCTCCTGAGAAATCTATATGTAAGTCAAGATGCAAAAGTTAGAACTTGTCACGGAAAAACAGAGTGATTCCAAATTGGAAAAGGAGTATGTTAAGGCTGTATATTGTCACCCTGTTTCTTTAACTTATATTCAGAGTACATAATGTAAAATGCTGGACTAGATTAAGCACAAGCTGGAATCAAGATTGCCGGGAGAAATATCAATAACCTTAGATATGCAGATGACACCACTCTTATGGCAGAAAGTGAAGAGGAACTAAAGAGCCTCTTGATGAAAGTGAAAGAAGAGAGTGAAAAAGGTGGCTTATTTGGGGCTGGTGCACAGGAATGACCCAGAGATATGTTATGGGGAGGGAGGTGGGTGGGGGTTTCATGTTTGGGAACACATGTACGCCCGTGGTGGATTCATGTCAATGTATGGCAAAACCAATACAGTATTGTAAAGTAAAATAAAGTAAAAACAAATATTTAAATTAAAAATAATAAAAAAATAAAAAAACAAAGATTATGGCATCTGTTCCCATCACTTCATGGCAAATAGCTGGGAAAACAGTAGAAACAGTGAGAAACTTTGTTTTCTTGGGCTCCAAAATCACTGCAGATGGTGACTGCAACCATGAAATGAAAAGATGCTTGCTCTTTGGAAGAACTGCTATGACAAACCTAGACAGAATATACTTTGCTGACAATGGACCATCTAGTCAAAATCATGGTTTTTCCAGTAGTCTTGTATGGATATGAGAACTGACCATAAAGAAAGCTGAATGGTGAACAATTGATGCTTTTTAACTGGGCTGTTGAAGACTCCTCTTCAGATCCCCTGGAGTTCAAGGAGATCAGATCAGTCAGTCTTAAAGGAATTCAGTACTGAATACTCATTGGAAGGACTGATGCTGAAGCTCCAATACTTTAGCCACCTGATACAAAGAACTGACTCATTAGAAAAGACCCTGATGCTGAGAAAGATGGAAAGCAAGAGGAGAAGTGGATGACAGAGGGTAAGATGGTTGGATGGCATCACCGACTCAACGGACATGAGTTTGAGCAAGCTCCAGGATTTGGTGATGGACATGGAAGCCTGGAATGCTGCAGCCCATGAGGTTGCAAAGAGTTGAACACGACTGAGAGATTGAACCACACTAATAGTCATTAATATCAGAAATGCTTTTTCATTTAATATTTTTATATGTCAAGAATCTCTATGTTGACCTATATTCTGTTTCTCTAGTCATGCTTTACCTTATTATACTTAATAAAATTAGCTAAATACACACTTCCATAAAGTAGTTTAAAATAGCTAGTTCTGAGATTTCAGTCCCTGAATATTGGCTCCCAGTGTTCCAAATTACAAAATTCATTCACAAAACCTCAGATAAAATGTCAAAGGTACATGAACAATTATCTGTGACATTTCATTTGTAGTTAAGTCTACAAATTGTTCATGATGAAGTCTTGAGGAAGATGCTTAAATGTCAAATACAAGACTTCTGGTTTCCCTATTAATTCTTCTTCTCTGACTCATACTTTTTCATATTTGCTATCTCCTACCATTTGACATTTGACACTTTAAACTTTTAATTCAGATTTAGGGATACAGAAAGATAAAAGAATAGTGCATACATTGAGAATTGACAAAAAAATCTAAGATGAATACATTGTTTGGTCATAATTTGATTCATTCAGTCTCAGCTATCAAACAAAAATGAAACAATCACTTGAGTTTTAAAATATACAATGAAAAATTCTATTGATATTCACAATTCAATTGGAATATGGCCTTTTAACTTGTGTCCCTAGCTTTAAGCATTCACTGTGGAAGTCACATTTCACTGGCTAACAAATAAAGTTTGGTAAAATTAATTGCTGCTGAAACATTAAGTATTTTTGACAATCATCATCTAATGTCCATCTCAGAAAAATGGCATGCCCAACTAATTTCTGGACAATGAAACTTCATTATTTTATTAAGGTTATTCTGTTAAGAGTTTCCCAAGTTAAGGATGGAGACACCTATAATATTCTAGAACAGAAAAGAATAGCTTTATGCTTTTACACCTTGCTAAATTTATTACAGGTATTTACTTCAAAATCAATCAAGATCCTATTTTAGGGAGTACTAAAGAAAATAATTTGTAAGTTTATATAGGAAAATAACATGTAAGAAATATAAAATATCATATATATATATGACATTTTGATTCAGTGGTTAACAATTTAATAATAGGCTTTCCACTTGAAAAAATAAGGCTTATTTTATCACATATACTAAATTCTTTCTAATAAGCTAATATTCTAAATGTAAAAATAAAACATAACAAGAATCCTTAGAATTGAGGAGAAAGTTTTAAGTAAGATAGGAAAACCAGAATTTATAAAGGAAAAGAATGTCAGACAGACTCCATATATGTTAGAAATTTCAACATGATAAAGTTCACACTAAGCAAAGCCAAAAGGCAAATGAAAGACTGCAGAAAACTGTTTCATTCATGTGATAGCAGCAAAAAAGCATAAAGTCACCTCCACACAGAGAAATGCTCAAATATATCAGAAAACATCCAGCAAACAAAACAAAGAAAAACCTGGAAATTTGTTACTGCTGTGGCAGAAGATTTAAACCTCAATTTCAAAACGCACAAGTAAAATATCCAGTATTTTAAACTGTAGATGGAAAAATGTATTTGCACACACACATTTCTTAGTATATTTGGTAATTTTCATTTTCTCAGATTTCGCTATTTTCACTTTCTCCTTTTGTTTTCCTCTCTACACATCTCTCCCCCACCCCCCTTATAATTCTCCTCAATTCTATTTCAGCATTGGCAGCTCCTCTGTTTAAGTGGCAGAGCAGAATATTGCTAATGGACCTATGTTGATTCCTTTACATTCTTATAAAAAATAAATAATGATTTTTATTATACTAAATACATAATTGACAGGAACTGAGATGATTTATGCTAGATGCCATTATGAGTGTGCTTTACAACAGTTCCTACAACAGCAAATTTTTACTCTTGAGCATTGAATTACTGGAACTAAAGTGTCTGCGAGGGCTTTGAATTTTGGGGAGTTTCTATTCCTGCCTTACATTAACACTGATGTACTCGATGGTATCAGGCCATCCTTCTACCAGGAGGAACTCGGCCAAATGTGACAGAGTCTGTAAATGGCCCTTAGCCATTTTTTCTCCCGAGTCTACTCAGCTTCTGAGTTAAGGATGAGATAACATAAGCTTGTTTCAGACTGACTAAACAAGCTTGTTCAGTTCAGACTGACATATGCGCACAAGCATGCATCCGCACGCGCACACGCACGCCCACACACTTGCACACACCATGCCTGCACACACCATGCCTACACACACACACACACACGCACACACACACACACACAGAGGTTTTACATATTTCAAGTCTGTAAATAAGTATTTATGTAAATAACTATTTAACTTTTAAATAAGTATTATTGACACAAGTTTCTCCTCTTGAATATTTTTGGGATGTCTTTTAATACTCAATATAGACAATTTTAAAACATGCAACTTGCATGTGTGTTCACTTGTGTCCAACTGTATGTGGCTCTGCCAGACTCCTCTGCCCATGGTTTTTCTCAGGCAAAAATACTAGAGTGCGTTGCAATTTCTTTCTCCAGGGGATCTTCCCCACCCAGGGATTGAATCTGCATTTCCTGCCTTAGCAGGTGGATTCTTTACCACTAAGCCACAAGGGAAGCCCCAGACAGGTAGAATATTTCTCTAAATTTGGAATTTATGTTGCTTTATAGAATTTCCTTGGGAATGGTAAAAACAAAATGTAAAATATTGAAAAAAAATTTACAGCATCTTGCTGCATGAAATGTGCAGAACACGCATTAGTAAATCTTGTAACTTTCTCAAATTTCTTTAGAAATGGAATAACTAATTCCATTTTGGGGAGATACATTTTAGAAAGAATTTTTCAAAAGTATCACAATCACATTAGCAACATCAAATGTATACTTTCAATTTGGCTTAAGAGTTACTAACATTTTAACTGCTTATACAGCTTATAACCCATGGATATATACCTCTTGTTTCTACTTATTAATAAAAATATTTCTGGTCAGGTATTTCTGAGTCACCTGTTAAATGTTAGATAAAATTCCAATACTATTGATATCAGAGACAAAAAAGGGGAAAAATGTGGAAAGTTCAGATAGAACTCACGTTAAATTACTTTGTTTTAGAAAAACTTTAAGATGTTTCTTGATTCAGTCCAACAGGTATATATTTTTGAGTACTAAACTCATCCTCTTTAATCTCCAAACTCTCATACACTTTTCTTTGCTAAAATATTGTTTTTAATCATGCATACAGATTCACGTGTAATTTTTTTCCTCTTTCCATATTTCCATGATCTACTCCTGGAAAACTGAATGATATAGTTTTGGATATATTTATTTCTGTTATTTCTTTATTCAAAAAGCAAAAGTATTCATTCTTTTTCCTTAGTAAGAAAGAAAAAGGGAAGAATGAGTTTCAAATAGTCAGCACATAAATGCTGACCCAAAGCAAAGTGGTATAGAGAAAAAGGAAACCAGAAGGCCAGGGTTAATATGAAGTATTTGAATCAAGCTGATGGGTTTTGCAGGAGCCAAAACAGAAGGTGAGATTATGGCTAAAGTCAGGCTAAAGAATGCTTGAAGTTAGGAAAGTGAAGCAGTTTTGTGAAGTAAAATATTTCTGTGTGTGGCCACGGTCTGCATCTTAGAAGGTAAATGGGAGATGATTCTAGAAAAGATGAAGCAAGATAGTGGAGTAGGAGGACATGTGCTCATCTTCTCCTGCAAGAACTCCAAAACTGCAATTTGCTGCTGAGCAACCATCTACAGGAGAATGTTGAAAGGGAAAGTGAAAGTGACTCAGTCATTTCCGACTCTTTGAAACCCCATGGACTAAAGAGTCCATGGAATTTTCCATGCCAGAATACTGGAGTGGGTAACCTTTCCCTTCTCCAGGGGGTCTTTTCAACTCAGGGATCAAATCCATGTCTCCCACCTTTCAGATGGATTCTTTACGAGCTGAGCCACAAGGGAAGCCCAGAAAAATGTTAGATCCCACCAAAAAAGATATCTCATGTTCAAGGGCAAAGGAGAAGCCCCAGAAAGGTTGTAAGATGGGCAAAATCACGTTTTGAATCAAACTCCATACCCACCAGAGACTCTCAGAAGGCTCAAACAAAACCTTGTGCACACTAGTACCTAGAGATCCCACAGAGACTGAACCAGACCTGCCTTTGAATGTCTTCTGTGGAGTTTTAAGTCAGCAGCGGCCTGCCAAAGGGGCAGGGGGTCTGGGTTCAGCAGACCTGGGTCATATAGCGTGTGGCATAAGCCCTCTTGGAGGAGGTCACCATTAACCCCACCATAGAACTGCCAAGCAGATGATCCACAGTCTGCAGAACAATTATACCAAAAAATCCTCACACTGTCAAGAAAGTTATAGGACCCACAACAGATTTCCCAATCTGGGGATCTGGCAAAAGGACTGTGAAACTCCAGGGAATTTAACGTTGGAGGCCAGTGGGATTTGACTACAGACATTACACAGGACTAGGAAAACAGACTCTTGGAGGGCACAAACAAAAGCTTGTGTACACCAGGACCCGGGAGAAAGGAGCAGTGACCCCACAAGAGACTGACCAAGACTTGGCTGAGAGTGTCCAGGAGTCTCTGGCAGAGGCATGGGTTGACACTGGCCTGCTGCATGGTCAGAAGCACTGAATACTTCAAGTCCTATTGAAGGTCACCATTATGTTCATTGCCCCTACTATACTTTGGTCTCAGGTCAAAAAACAAGGTGGGAACACAGCCTTGCTAATTAATAGAAAATTGCATTAAAGATTTACTGAGCATGGCCTCACCCATCAGAAGAAGACCCGGTTTTTCCTCAGTCAGTCTCTCCCATCAGGAAGCTTCCAGAAGCCTCTTATTCTTATCCATCAGAGAGCAGACATAATGAAAACCACAATCACAGAAAATTAATCAAACTGATCACATGAACTCTTTGCAACCTCATGCAACAGGCCATGGAGTTCTCCAGGCCAGAATACTGGAGTGGGCAGCCTTTCCCTTCTCCAGGGGATCTTCCCAACTCAGGGATAGAACCTAGGTCTTCCACATTGTAGGCAGATTTGTTACCAGCTGAGCCACAAGGGAAGCCCACATGGACCACAGGCTTGTCTAACTCAATGAAACCATGAGCCATGTCATGTAGGGACACCCAAGACAGATGGGTTATAATGGAGAGTTATGGCAAAAAGGAGTCCACTGGAGAAGGGAATGGCAAACCACTTCAGTATTCATGCCTTCAGAACCCCATGAACAGTATGAAAAGGCAAAAGAATATGACACTGAAAGATGAACTCCCAGGTCAGTAGGTGCACAATATGCTACTGGAGAAGAGTGGAGAAATAACTTCAGAAAGAATGAAGAGCCAAAGTGAAAGCAATGCTCAGTTGTGGATGTGACTGGTGATGGAAGTAAAGTCTGATGCTGTAAAGAACAATATTGCATAGGAACATGAAATGTTAGGAACATGAAATGTAAGGTCCATGAATCAAGGAAAATTGGAAGTGGTCACACCGGAGATGGCAAGAGTGAACATTGACGTTTTAGAAATCAGTGAACTAAAATGGACTTGAATGGGCAAATTTAATTCGAATGACCATTATCTCTACTACTGTGGAAATAATTCTTAGAAGAAATGGAGTAGCCCTTATAGTCCACAGGAGTCCACAATGCAGTACTTGGGTGCAATCTCAAAAATGACAGATGATCTCTGTTCGTTTCCAAGGCAAATCATTCAGTAGCACAGTAATTCAAGACTATGCCCCAACTAATGCTGAAGAAGCTGAACTTGAAAGGTTCTGTGAAGACAAACAAGATCTTCTAGAACACACACACACACACACACACACACACACACACACGATGTTTGTTTCATCTTAGGGGACTGTAGTTCAAAACCAGGAAATCAAAAGATACCTGGAGTAACAGGCAAATTTGCCCTTAGAGTACAAAATGAAGCATGGCAAAGGCTATCAGAGTTTTGCCAAGAGAAAGCACTAGTCATAGCAAACACCCTCTTCCAACAACACAAGTCTCTACACATGGATATCACCAGATGGCCAAAACTGAAATCAGATTGATTATACTCTTTGCAGCCATAGGTGGAGAAGCTCGATACAGTCAGTAAAAACAAGACTGGGAGCTGACTATGGCTCAGATCATGAACTCCTTATTGCCAAATTCAGACTTAAATTGAAGAAAGCAGGGAAAACCACTAGATCATTGAGGTCTGACCTAAATCGAATCCCTTACAATTATACATTGGAAGTGGCAAACACATTCAAGGGATTATATTTGATAGACAGAGTGGATGAAGAACTATGGACAGAGGTTCCTGATGTTGTTCAGGAGTCAGGGATCAAGACATCCCCAAGAAAAAGAAATGCAAAAAGGTTGTCTGAGGAAGCCTTGCAAGTAACTGAGAAAAAAGAGAAACTAAAAGGCAAAGGAGAAAAGGAAAGATACACACATCTAAATTCAGAGTTACAAAGAATAGTAATGAGATAAAAGAAAGCCTTCCTCAGTGATCCATGGAAAGAAATAAAAGAGAAGAATAGAATGGGAAAGACTAGAGATCTCTTCAAGAAAGTTAGAAATACCAAGGGAGTATTTCATGCAAAGAGGGACTAAATAAAGGACAGAAATGGTATGGACAGAACAAAAGCAGATGATATTAAGAAGAGGTGGCAAGAATACTGAGAAGAACTATACAAAAAACATCTTCATGACCCAATTAACCACAGTGGTCTGATCACTTATCTAGAGCCAGACAGACATTATAGAATGCAAAGTCCAGTGGGCCTTAGGACACATCACAATGAACAAAGCTAGTGGAAGTGATGGAATTCCTGTTAGGTTCTTTCATATTCTAAAAGATGATGCTGTGAAAGTGCTGCACTCAATATGCCAGCAAATTTTGAAAAGTCAGCAGTGGCCACAGGACTGGAAAAGGTCAGTTTTCATTCCAATCTCAAAGAAAGGCAAGGTAAAAGAATTTTCAAGCTACTGCACAACTGCACTCATCTCACATGCTAGCAAAGTGCTCAAATTCTCCAAGCAAGGCTTCAACAGTACATGAACTGAGAACTTCCAGATGTTCAAGCTGGATTTAAAAAGGCAGAGGAACCAGAGATCAAATTGTCAACATCCCTTGGATCATTGAAAAAGCAAGAGAGTTCCAGAAAAACATCTACTCCTGCTTTATTGTCTATGCCAAAGCCTTTGACTTTGTGGATCACAATAAACTGTGGAAAATTCTTAAAGAGATGGTAATACCCGACCACCTTACCTGTCTCTTAAAAGCTTCTGCACAACAAAGGAAAATATAAGCAAGGTGAAAAGACAGCCATCTGAATGGGAGAAAATAATAGCAAATGAAGCAACTGACAAACAACTAATCTCAAAAATATACAAGCAACTTCTGCAGCTCAACTCCAGAAAAATAAACGACCCAATCAAAAAATGGGCCAAAGAACTAAATAGACATTTCTCCAAAGAAGACATACGGATGGCTAACAAACACATGAAAAGATGCTCAACATCACTCATTATTAGAGAAATGCAAATCAAAACCACAATGAGGTACCACTTCACACCAGTCAGAATGGCTGCGATCCAAAAGCCTATAAGCAATAAATGCTGGAGAGGGTGTGGAGAAAAGGGAACCCTCCTACACTGTTGGTGGGAATGCAAACTAGTACAGCCACTATGGAGAACAGTGTGGAGATTCCTTAAAAAATTGCAAATAGAACTCCCTTATGACCCAGCAATCCCACTTCTGGGCATACACACCGAGGAAACCAGAATTGAAAGAGACACATGTACCCCAATGTTCATCGCAGCACTGTTTATAATAGCCAGGACATGGAAACAACCTAGATGTCCATCAGCAGATGAATGGATAAGAAAGCTGTGGTACATATACACAATGGAGTATTACTCAGCCGTTAAAAAGAATTCATTTGAATCAGTTCTGATGAGATGGATGAAACTGGAGCCGATTATACAGAGTGAAGTAAGCCAGAAAGAAAAACACCAATACAGTATACTAACACATATATATGGAATTTAGGAAGATGGCAATGACGACCCTGTATGCAAGACAGGGAAAGAGACACAGATGTGTATAATGGACTTTTGGACTCAGAGGGAGAGGGAGAGGGTGGGATGATTTGGGAGAATGACATTCTAACATGTATACTATCATGTGAATTGAATCGCCAGTCTATGTCTGATGCAGGATGCAGCATGCTTGGGGCTGGTGCATGGGGATGACCCAGAAAGATGTTCTGGGGAGGGAGGTGGGAGGGGGGGTCATGTTTGGGAATGCATGTAAGAATTAAAGATTTTAAAATTTAAAAAATAAAAAACTAAAAATTAAAAAAAAAAAACAAAAAACAAAAAAAAACAAAAACAAACAAAAAAAAATGTACAGGCAAGTCAATTAGCAACAGTGAGAATTGGATATGGAATGATGGCCTGGTTCCAAATCGAGAAAGGAGTACGTCAAGGCTGTATGTTGTCTCCCTGCTTATTTGACTTACATGGAGAGTCAGTTCAGTTCAGTTCAGTTCAGTTCAGTTCAGTCACTCAGTCGTGTCCAACTCTTTGTGACCACAGGGACTGCAGCATGCCAGTCCTCCCTGTCAATTGCCAATTCCTGGAGTTGATTCAAACTCATGTCCTTTGAATCGGTGATGCCATTCAGCCATCTCATCCTCTGCCATCCCCTTCTCCTCCTGCTTTCAATCTTTCCCAGCATCAGGATCTTTTAAAATGAGTCAGCTCTTCATATCAAGTGGCCAAAGTACTGGAGTTTCAGCTTCAACATCAGTCCTTACAACGAATATTCAGGACTGATTTCCTTTAGGATTTACTGGGTGGATCTCCTTGCAGTTCAAGGGACTCTCAAGAATCTTCTCCAACACTACAGTTCAAAAGCATAAATTCTTTGGCACTCAGCATTTTTTAGAGTTCAACTCTCACATCCATACGTGACTACTGGAAAAACCATAGCTTTGACTATATACACCTTTGTTAGCAAAGTAATGTCTCTGTTTTTTTTTTTTTTCCCCCAAATCATCACACCCTCTCCCTCTCCCACAGAGTCCAAAAGACTGTTCTATACATCTGTGTCTCTTTTGCTGTCTCACATACAGGGTTATCATTACCATCTTTCTAAATTCCATATATATGTGTTAGTATACTGTATTGGTGTTTTTCTTTCTGGCTTACTTCACTCTGTATAATAGGCTCCAGTTTCATTCACTTCATTAGAACTGATTCAAATGTATTCTTTTTAATGGCTGAGTAATACTCCATTGCGTATATGTACCACAGCTTTCTTATCCATTCATCTGCTGATGGACATCTAGGTTGCTTCCATGTCCTGGCTATTGTAAACAGTGCTGCGATGAACACTGGGGTACACATGTCTCTTTCAATTCTGGTTTCCTTGGTGTGTATGCCCAGTAGTGGGCCTCTTGATGAAAGTGAAAGAAGAGAGTGAAAAAGCTGGCTTAAAACTCAACATTCAAAAAACTAACATCACGGCATTCAGTCCCATCATTTCACGGCAAATAGATGGATAAACAACAGAAACAGTGACAGACTTTATTTTCTTGGACTCCAAAATCACTACAGATGTTGACTGTAGCCATGAAATTAAAATACAGTCACTCCTTGAAGGAAAAGTTATAACCAACCTAGACAGTATATTATAAAGCAGAGGCATGACTTTGCCAACAAAAGTCTGTCTAGTCAAAGCTATGGTTTTTCCAGTAGTCATGAATGGATGTGGGAGTTGGACTGTGAAGAAAGCTGAGAGCTGAAGAACTGATGCTTTTGAACTGTGGTGTTGGAGAAGACTCTTGAGAGTCCCCTGGACTGCAAGGAGTTCAAACCAGTAAATCCTAAAGGAAATCAGTCCTGAATATTCATTGGAAGAACTGATGTTGAAAGTGAATCTCCAATGCTTTTGATTCCTGATGTGAAGAACTGACTCACTGGAAAAGACCCTGATGCTGGGAATGATTGAAAGCAGGAGAAGGGGACAACAGAGGATGAGATGACTGGATTGTATCACCAACTCAATGGACATTAGTTTGAGCAAGCTCCAGGAGTTGGTGATGGACAGTGAAGCCTGGAGTGATGCAGTACATGGTGTTGCCAAGAGTCAAACACGCTGCACGAGTGGGATGAACTGATTTCAGGACGATGGCTCCCCAGATGGCTCAGGCACTAACGGGTCCACCTGCAATGCAGCAGATGCTGGGTCAGTAGGGTCCCCCGGAGAAGGAAATATCAAGCCACTCCAGTGTTCTTGCCTTGGAAATCCCATGGACAGAGGAGCCTGACAGGCTACAGTCCATGAGGTCTCAGGAGTTAGACACGAATTAGTGATTAAACCACAATTTCAGAATAAGACTTCAAAACAAGACATGAGCGCTAGAACTTCCACTTCTAATCTTCAGAACTCCAGCAAATTCTTGTAAGAGATGAGTAGGGGAACAAGCAAAACAGCAGATGTATTCATGATTCTATCATCTGTTATTAATTCCCTGAAGAGAAAGCACTTCTGCTGTAATGTGGGCATCTTGTGAAAGAATTGCTCAGTAAGATAGAATTTGCTATAAGAAAATGCACACTAACATTTTAGTGTGGTTATCCTATTTTAGAGCTAAATACTTAGCTCTTAGGGAAAGGCCCTCAGTTTGCACCATCACATGAGTCAGTCTGGACCAATTCAAGTGAATACATTTCTAAGATGCTGAGTCTGATCAACCCTAGGTCAATTTTCTCAAGCACTTTTCTTTATCTAATAGGTAACATTGGGCAGCTGTAACTTTCTGGTCCAAAGGGAAAGAAATGAACCTTTTTATTTTAAGTTTCCTCTGCAGCACATCGTTTTAAATGTAGTTCCATCAAACTAACAAGGGATGGAATTTTAAATGGTTTCATGCATATCAACTGCCCTAGAGCAGTCCGTAGAGCCTTCTCCACCATTAGTTTGAATGCACGGCTATGCTTTAGTTCTCTTTCGATACTACTGAAATCCCCATCTGATTCCTGTGTAATCTCACACTTTATCAGCAGGGCAGTGTGATGAGAAGACACCCAGCTGTACCATTCATCTCACACTTAAAAGGGACTCTGGCCCATTTACATTTTTAGAGTTTTTGAGATGATAACACTTACTGTAAAATGATAGTTTGGTTATTTGTAGAAGCATTGACATGACACCTAAAAAAGACTGTTTTATTTTCCTGTATTTAAATGTATGTCTCAGAAAGGAATTCATATTCTTTAAGGGGGAGTGTTTCAAGAGTCAGACATGACTATTGCAACACTTTTTTTTCTCTGAAAGTAGGTCAGAAGTAATTTATATGCAATCTTGTGAAATGCAAAGAAAAATATTTCTGAGTAATTTTGCAAATGAAAGACACATTTAAGATTAATACACAGTAGATTAAAACTCAATTTTAATTTTCCTGAATCTATTAGCTCTTTATTATAAGCACTCAATATGTATACAAATTTGAGCCAACACATTTAATTCCAGCAGACTCTGCAGCTTTTATATTTGAAGAATTGTGGGTTATTAAAATGAAGTCTTATGTCTGAGCAAAGCTTTAGCATATTGTCAACCATATTTGCTATGTTGTGTTCAGATGCTCAGCCATGTTCAACCTTTGCAATCCCGTGGACTGTAGCCCACCATGCTCCTCTGTCCATGGGATTTCCCAGGCAAAAACACTGTAGTGGGATGCCATTTCCTCCTACAGGGGATCTTCCTTACCCAGAATTGAATCTGTGTCTCTTGGGTCTCCTACAGTGACAGCCAGATTCTTTATCAGTGTACCACCTGGGGCTTCCTTAATCTGACAATAGGAACTAATAAAATCATATAATTTAGTTGATGAATGTGAATTATTTTTATCCTGAGCAATTGTTAACACCAATGTGAATTATAAAATACCTTGGGTAGGTGTCATTCATTTTCCTCATGCACATCTCCTGGTTTACTTCAAGACCCCAATTCTATTGTCGGAAAGGCAGTCATTTTCCAGCTTGCCCTAATTATGTTTGTAGGCTTTGACAGGTAGAGCAAATAGTGTTGGTTTTTTGTGGGGGGGAAAAAAAAACATAAAAAGAAAACTAGATTGTGCCAAAGCATTAACAAGAACCCATAACTATGAACTATGAGAATGTGCAGAGGGTACTTTGAATAGGATTATCACATCCCCGTAAGGTTTTTCTAAGTAAGATAAGGTTTCTGGAGTAGGGTGAAGAATTGAGTCCTCTAGTGAGCTGGGTGCCTTGTATTAAATTTTTAAATTATTTATTTTAAAATGTAGATATATAATAGGGAAGAACAAATCTGCATCTATGTTGGATCTGTTTCCTTAACTTTTGTATTCTAATGCCTTTGCCACAAGTTTAAAATGTCTACAGTCTGAAATATACAGGACAGTCCATTTTCAAGGCTCTGATCTTCGAAGATATGGCGCTTTTCCATTCATACAGAGATAAGTTGGAGAACAAAAAGTGATATTTGTCTTGTCAGCGGTTTACAGGCACAGTGTGGCCTGACCTATGTGGACAGCTGCAAGAACAAAGGATTCCAACACCAAGAAGTCTGCAACAACTAACCACACCCCCTCCACTTTTTAGCATTAAAAAAATATATAATTTAGTGGGTTAGTCCTGTCTGACTCTTTGAGACCTCATGGACTGTAGTCTGCCAGACTCCTCTGTCCATGGAATTCTCCAGGCAGGAATACTGGAGTGGGAAGCCATTTCTCTCTCTATGGGATCTTCCCCAGAGAGGGGCTGAACCCAGATCTCCCACATTGCAGGTAGATTCTTTACCATCTGAGTCACCAGGGAAGCCACCTCCCAAAACATATCCAGAATTCTAACTCTGGGAAATGGTTCTTTGAGACACTAGTGCCCCATCCAGGGTTGTCCACATGTGGGGCCCTGGAGTATGCTCTCTGGGTGAAAACATCTTTTTATCCTTTGCTGCTGGCTTTGTATTCATGGTCCCAAGTTCTCTGTGGTCACATACCAGGTGGGCATTAGAAAAATAAGTCCCTCTTAGGGGTTCATATCTTTCACAGGCTTCTCCTTTCTTGTGCACTTTGTGGAGTTTCAGAGAATAACTAAAAGCATTGAGAGGCAAAACAGAGAGTTCTCCATCAAATATTATTCCCTCATAAGTTTAGTTGGCTACCAATCTACCCCCTTCTATTGAGGTCCATGTCTGTGTGAACACATACAAAGGTCTTGTGTGATTTTTTTGGTAAACTTGATAACTCCTGCACTAGACTGTTCTCAGTTCATTCTCCTCTTGCAACATTGTGGTCGTTGTTTTGTGGCCATCCTAACAGATTTCAGATGACTCTCTCCAACCAAGTTCAGGCATTAGCATTATTATAGAAAGATTCCTGGAGCTGAATCTGAGGGTGAGCAGTGTGACTGGAGTAACAATTTGACCACCTCATGCATAGACAACCTCAGATGAATGGCAGTGAGTCATTTTCCTAACTAAATTTAAGCAACAGACAGACAGTGGATTGGCTCATATAAGAGTCTAGTCTTATATGTCTGCCTGATGAAATGTTGACATTATTATATTCTGCATATAAATTATAAACCTTTGTAGCTCACCATCTTTTATATATATTTTTGGAGGTATCAGATCAAAAAGCAAAATGAGAAAAAAATGTATTTCATTAACTGCAACATACAAAACAAAAGACATATTCTCTCACCAATACCCAAGAAGACACAGTTTTCAAGGACAACTTAGAAACTAACAAAAGAAGTAAGCCCATTATTATATAAAACACAGTCCATCATAGTAAAGACTAAAAATAAAATGTAACACAATCTTCCTGCTGTTTCCAAAAAATTAAGCATAGAACAAGGAAATCTGAAGATGTGTTCTCCCAGCACAAGTTTTAGAAATAAAAGTTGCAAATCTTAGCTGATTAACTGATATAAATTTCCTCTGGAATTAAAATCCTAGGAAAATAACCTCAAACTTTATAGGCCTTATGCAGACCTTATGCTTCTCATAAGCTGAGACTTGATAATTCTGTCACATAAAGTCTTATGTAAAATAAACTAATGAAGAATATATTTTATTAACCACAACTACTTAAAATCTCTTCTACAATTACATAGTTTGGCACAGAATGATAACTTACAATGGTGCCTTGGATTCTTTAAAAGGTCTTTAAAGCCCTAAACTTGCCTCCATCACAATTTTGTGTGTATGTACTCATTCCTTCCCATTCTAAATTCTATGATGAAAGGAAATTCAGGTTCTGACCTCATGATTAGTACTTAAAAAGAAAAAAATAGCCAACTTTGATTTAGTTTGGAGAAGTAAAAACCAAGGGGGGAAATGATACCTGCTGTTAAATAAACAGAGGTAACTACACACAAACATACATACATTCACTCCCAACTAATTGATTAAATTATGTGTAGTTTTGAAGGATTACAATAGCCTGGGATGGCCAGAGTGACTAGATGACAGTTCAGAATATGAATACAAAAGTAGGTGTATTTGAGAAACAGACTCACAGAACAGACTTAAGGTTGCCAGGGGTTAGGACGGGGGGAGGGGATAGTTAGGGAGTTTGGGATGGACATGTACACACTGTTATATTTAAAATGGATAACCAACATGGGCCTACTATGCTGCTGCTAAGTCGCTTCAGTCATGTCCAACTCTGTGCGACCCCATAGACGGCAGCCCACCAGGCTCCCCCATCCCTAGGATTCTCCAGGCAAGAACACTGGAGTGGATTGCCATTTCCTTCTCCAATGCATGAAAGTGAAAGTCAAAGTGAAGTCGTTCAGTCATGTCCAACTCTTAGCGACCCCATGGACTGCAGCCTACCAGGCTCCTTTGTCCATGGGATTTTCCAGGCAAGAGTACTGAAGTGGGATGCCATTACCTTGACAGCTAACCCTGCTCAGTGTTACATGGCAGCCTGGTTGGAAGTGGAGTTTTGGGGGAAATGGATACATGTATGTGTATAGCTGAGTCACTCTGCTGTGCACCTGAAGCTATATTCCTATATAAAATAAAAAGTTAAAAAAGAATATTTGATAGCAAACAAGTGAAAAACATTGCAGATAAGAAAAAAAAAAAACAAAGATCATGGGACTTTTGAGAACTATCGGTGGTGACTGTTACAGATAAACCCTGAATATTCTTTGGAAGGACTGATGCTGCAGCTGAAGTGCCAGTATTTTGGCCACCTGATGCTATGAGCTGACTCATTAGAAAAGACCTTGATGCTGCGAAAGATTTAAGGAAGGAGGAGAAAGGACAACAGAGGATGAGATGTTTGGATGGCATCACTGACTCAATGGACATGAGTTTGAGCAAGCTTCTGGAGATAGTGAAGGATAGGGAAGCCTGGCGTGCTGCAGTCCATAGGGTCACAAAGTCGGACATGACTGAGTGACTGAACAAAAACACTCATAAATAGTATGGGTTTGGGCAATTACTTTTTTTTTAAATAAACTACAAAAAATGTTATTTGCTGAAACCCTTCTGGGAGTTTGAGGTTTGAGGGGGCATGAGCCACCCATCTCTTTCCATGGCCCTGCAATAAACCTTTCTACATTCAAACCCCAGCATTTTGCTTTGTTTAGCCTCATGGTGCATTGGGCACAGGAACTTGCATTCAGTAACAGTGATGTTCCACTTGTATTAGTAAGATCTCAGAAACACAGCTGCACTCAGGTGTATAAGAGACTGAGGAATCTTGGCTCTAGTTTCTCTGTCATAGAATGAGCTAAAGCAATCATTATTGATGAAGAAATCAACACATGTGAGGGGTCGTTAATTAGTTCCTTGCTAGACTCAGTATTCCTTTCCTCAGGTTATCTGTGCATACCCTTCTCCCATGCAGAACATATTCCCAGCCTCTCCTGCAGCCATAATGCATGGGTTCATGCATCAAGTTAGTATAACACAGACTTCTGTGTCTCTAATTGATAAACAATTCTCCAACAAGCCCAGGTTGGGTCCCGATGACCTGTGCTACCGTTTAATGACAAGACACAATATCTGCTCATCTTACAGTGATTAGAATGAGTATGAACACAAAAGGAAAACTGAAAAGGAAAACTGCCAGTTGTAATTTCTACATAATAAAGGGATAAAAAGGAATAACAGAGTTGATGAAATCCCTGACTCAGCAATGAAGTATATTTCTTGGTCACACTTTTTCAAAACCATTGGCTCTTCTCTTTGTATATATCTTTCTTGGCCATGATAGTATAGTGGTTAGTACTTTGTGTTGTGAATACAACTTTCTTGTTCAGTCTGTCTATTGCATAAGCTTTGCCCCATGGTTGTATTTTTATTGTGCAATTATCCTCATGGCCATGTCTGAAATGGTGACTTTAATGTCTTCCCTCTGGGACCTGCAAGTTTTGCAAACCTTTTTGGATGGTGTGGGTGTGAGGTCCAGGCAGGTCAGCCATATTGTTTCTTTGATAATATTTTTTTTCTTTTAACACTCATTTTCCACCAGAGCCTAAATTCACTATGACATTTCTATTCATTTTTCCCTCAACTTTGTTGATTTATTTATGACTAAGCTGGGTCTTCATTGCAGTGAGCAGGGGCTACTCTCTAGTTGCAGAGCACAGTGTCTAGAGTGCAGCCTCGGTAGTTCTAAGGCATGGGCTTAGTTGCCCCACAGCATGTGGGATTTAAGTTCCCGGACCAGGGATCAAATCCCTGTCCCCTGCATTGCTAGGTGAATACTTAACCGCTGGACCACCAAGGACATCCTGCTTTTTCTACTTTTTGATTCTTTTTTTATGAACAATTTGTCACTTTTATCTTCACCTCTCTTTAAGTCCTGTGGTTTACCAGCGGTAAATTTGAGATCATCTGAAACATAATGAAATAACACCCGAATCTGGTCTTTCTAGGTCCACAAGATCATGAACATGGTCTGATTTTCAAAGCTGGCATGGTTCATCACTCTCAAGAAGAGGAAAGAGATGTGATAATATGTAATTTATTTTTAGACAAATAATGTATGAACATCATTTCTGCTCATTTTCTATTAAAGCGAACTTAGCAACACAGCAAGTCTCATTTGAAAACAAGGCTGAAAATTTTATTCTTTATCTGTGTGGTCACATGCACATGATTTAGGGGAATACTAGGCAGCATGTTCAGAGAAGGCAATGGCAAACCAGTCCAGTACTCTTCCCTGGAAAGTCCCATGGACGGAGGGGCCTGGAAGGCTGCAGTCCATGGGGTTGCTGAGGATTGGACATGACTGAACGACTTCCCTTTCACTTTTCACTTTCATGCATTGGAGAAGGAAATGGCAAGCCACTCCAGCGTTCTTGCCCAGAGAATGCCAGGGACGGGGCAGCCTGGTGGGCTGCCATCTATGGGGTTGCACAGAGTCGGACACGGCTGAAGTGACTTAGCATCTGGAGCAATAGTAGGCAGCATGTTACAGCTGACATCTAAGTTATTCCTTTTTTTTTTTTTCAGTCTATAGATTTTGAAGGATGGATATTTTTGGAACAAAGTGGAAAAAGATTTTAACATTATAATGTATATCTTTAAATTGGATTTTAATGTTTTTTCAATTATCTCTGGTATGGCAATATATCAAGATTTCAGTTTTATTGTAATCTGAGGCAATAAAATGTCTGTAAAAGATGAAAGATGGGTCTTCATTAGTGACTTAATTGACATTCACTAGATCACTACTGAGGTTATACATTTCTCATGTTTATTTGACTTTGGTATGTTATTGATACATTCCTTTTAGGTTTGCATGGGATATTCATATAGGATAGTGATTTTTGTCTGTTATCAATAGATATAATTGTGATTTTATGTAATTGGTTATATTTTATTTTGAAGTATCAAATTACTGTCTTCCTTTTTTTTTCCTATAACATCTAAATTAAAAGGTCTTCCCCTATTTAAAGTTTGCTACATAATGTATTCTGCTTTGACTGACTTATTGTATTAAGATCTATATAGATTTAACCTACAGACTGTGAGTCATTTACTGCAATGTCATGATTAATTTATTCTATATTTGATCACAGAAGTATGTTGGCTCGTTTTTATATTTATTCAGGTTAGAAATGAGGTATCCTCAGGCTCCAAGTTGGCTCTTACTCAGCATATGTTGGTCACTCTACTCTTAGCTTCTTATCTTTTATTTTAAAATATAATGAATAAAAACTACTTTGAATACAATATTAGAAGGCAGAATTTTGTATATAACACTGACTAAAATTCCCAGAACAGTTAGCTTTAAACAGATTCATCAAGGAGATTCTAAGATCCACCATTTGAATGAAAATACAAGTTGGGTCAAGCTTATTTATACCCTTGTCAGCATTTATAAAATTAAACTTACAAAAGTAATTTATATTTACTATTGAATGTAGGAAAAAAGAGAACAACAGTCAGAAAAACAAGTTATGGCAATCCTGACTCATAGAATGTCAATTCAAACACAAATTGTTTGCTATTATATTAGATGTGTTACTTACAGACTAGCGGTTGGTTTCTTTATATTTAAAAATGGATTATAATTGTGGAATTGAGCTGCATAAGTTGCTTGTATATTTTTGAGATTAGTTGTTTGTCAGTTGCTTCATTTGCTATTATTTTCTCCCATTCCGAAGGCTGTCTTTTCACCTTGCTTATAGTTTCCTTTGTTGTGCAGAAGCTTTTAATTTTAATTAGATCCCATTTGTTTATTTTTGCTTTTATTTCCAGAATTCTGGGAGGTGGATCACAGAGGATCCTGCTGTGATTTATGTCGGAGAGTGTTTTGCCTATGTTCTCCTCTAGGAGTTTTATAGTTTCTGATCTTACATTTAGATCTTTAATCCATTTTGAGTTTATTTTTGTGTGCGGTGTTAGAAAGTGATCTAGTTTCATTCTTTTACAAGTGGTTGCCCAGTTTTCCCAGCACCACTTGTTAAAGAGATTGTCTTTACTCCATTGTATATTCTTGCCTCCTTTGTCAAAGATAAGGTGTCCATATGTGTGTGGATTTATCTCTGGGCTTTCTATTTTGTTCCATTGATCTATATGTCTGTCTTTGTGCCAGTACCATACTGTTTTGATGACTGTGGCTTTGTAGTAGAGCCTGAAGTCAGGCAAGTTGATTCCTCCAGTTCCAGTCTTCTTTCTCAAGAGTTGCTTTGGCTATTCGAGGTTTTTTGTATTTCCATACAAATCTTGAAATTATTTGTTCTAGTTCTGTGAAAAATGTGGCTGGTAACTTGATAGGGATTGCATTGAATTTGTAAATTGCTTTGGGTAGTATACTCATTTTCACTATATTGATTCTTCCGATCCATGAACATGGTATATTTCTCCATCTATTAGTGTCCTCTTTGATTTCTTTCATCAGTGTCTTATAGTTTTCTATATATAGGTCTTTAGAAAAAATGAGCCAAAGAACTAAATAGACATTTCTCCAAAGAAGACATACGGATGGCTAACAAACACATGAAAAGATGCTCAACATCACTCATTATTAGAGAAATGCAAATTATAACCACAATGAGTACCACTTCACACCAGTCAGAATGTCTGCGATCCAAAAATCTGCAAGCAATAAATGCTGGAGAGGGTGTGGAGAAAAGGGAACCCTCCTACACTGTTGGTGGGAATGCAAACTAGTACAGCCACTATGGAGAACAGTGAGGAGATTCCTTAAAAAATTGCAAATAGAACTACCTTATGACCCAGCAATCCCACCGCTGGGCATACACACCAAGGAAACCAGAATGGAAAGAGACACATGTACCCCAATGTTCATCGCAACACTGTTTATAATAGCCAGGACATGGAAACAACCTAGATGTCCATCAGCAGATGAATGGATAAGAAAGCTGTGGTACATATACACAATGGAGTATTACTCAGCCATTAAAAAGAATTCATTTGAATCAGTTCTGATGAGATGGATGAAACTGGAGCTGATTATACAGAGTGAAGTAAGCCAGAAAGAAAAACACCAATACAGTATACTAACACATATATATGGAATTTAGGAAGATGGCAATGACAACCCTGTATGCAAGACAGGAAAAAAGACACAGATGTGTATAATGGACTTTTGGACTCAGAGAGAGAGGGAGAGGGTGGGATGATTTGGGAGAATGGCATTCTAACATGTATACTATCATGTAAGAATTGAATCGCCAGTCTATGTCTGACGCAGGATACAGCATGCTTGGGGCTGGTGCATGGGGTTGACCCAGAGAGATGTTATGGGAGGGAGGTGGGAGGGGGGTTCATGTTTGGGAACGCATGTAAGAATTAAAGATTTTAAAATTTAAAAAAAAAAAAAAAACAAAAAAAATGGATTATAAGAGTAAGTTCATTGCATGCTTCAGATAAGGACTAAATAAATCAATATTTTTAAGTTATTTGTAAACTTTTTCTGGCACATTTGCTAGTTTTTAATATGCAGGCATCACAGAGATTGATCACAGAGATTTAAATTTAAAAATGTAAGCAGAGCTTTTGTATAACACAGGGAGCTCAGCCTTGTGCTCTGTGATGACCTAGAGGGGTGGGATGGGAGGCTCAAGAGGAGGGGGTATATGATTATGACTGGTTCACGTTGATATGTGCCAGAGATCACCACAACAGAATAAAACAATTATCCTCCAATTAAATAAATAAATAAAATGCAGGTGTCACAGATTGGCTTGTAAATCCTAGTCCTAATACTCAACAGATGTATGAATTTTTAAACCACTTCAGGTATCTGTAGTTAATATTTATAGAAATATTATCCAAGTATACCACCTTATTTAACTTATATGCAGAGTACATCATGAGAAATGCTTGGCTGGATGAAGCACAAGCTGGAATCAAGATTGCTGGGAGAAATATCAATAAGCTCAGCTATGCAGATGACACCACCCTCATGGCAGAAAGTGAAGAAGAACCAAAGAGCCTCTTGATGAAAGTGAAAAGGAAGAGTGAAAAAATTGGCTTAAAGCTCAACATTCAGAAAACAAAGATCATGGCATCTGGTCCCATCACTTCATGGCAAATAGGTGGGGAAACAGTGGAAACATTGTCAGACATTATTTTTTTGGGCTGCAAAATTACTGCTGATGGTGACTACAGCAATGAAATTAAAAGATGCTTACTCCTTGGAAGGAAAGTTATGACCAACCTAGACAGCATTAAAATGCAGAGATATTACTTTGTTAACAAAGGTCCATCTAGTCAAGGCTATGGTTTTTCCACTAGTCACGTATGAATGTGAGAGTTGAACTATAAAGAAAGCTGAGTGCTGAAGAATTGATGCTTTTGGATTATGATGTTGGAGAAGACTCTTGAGATTCCTTTGGACTGCAGGGAGATCTAACCAGTCCATTCTAAAGGAGATCAGTCCTGAATGTTCATTGGAAGGACTGATGTTGAAGCTGAAACTCCCTTACTTTGGCCACTGATGCAAAGAGCTGACTTATTTGAAAAGACCCTGATGCTGGGAAAGATTGAAGGTGGAAGGAGAAGGGGATGACAGAGGATGAGATGGTTGGGTGGTATCACTAACTCAATGGACATAGGTTTGAGTAAACATCAGGATTTGGTAATGGACAGAGAGACCTGGCATGCTGCAGTCTATGGGGTCTCAAAGAGTTGGACATGACTGAGCGACTGAGCTAAACTGAACTGATACCACCTTCATTCAACAGTGAATATTTATTAAGGAAATCTATTCCAGGCATTTTTGGCCCTAGATACACAGCTCTGAACTAAACATTCCGACTTGGTAAATTTGATGGCTTATCAGAAGGCATTCAGTGCTATGGGAGGGGAAAGCGGTAAAGGATTAAAAAGCACAAAAAGTAGGGTGTTATGTACAATTTTAAAGTTAAGGGTCAGAGAAAGTCCTGATGAGCAGGTGTAATCTGTATTGAGGGAGACAATATTATCAGATGCTTCGAGGAAGAAAAGGATGGGCGAGAAGACATTGACTTGCCTGGGTGGTTTAAGGAAGGTAGACAAGGGAAGACAATTGCGAGGAAGGATCACAGGGAGGAAGGCAGATAGGAATGGAGATCCAGGTTGTGAAGCTCTATAGACTCTGGAAACCCCATCGCTTTAGTTCTGAGTTGTGGATCGACAGCATTGGATGGTTCTGAGCAGAGGATTCATACAACCAGACATGCTTTTGGAGTATCAATCTGTGGACTTGATATAAGATGGTAAGTCAACAAATGAATAGCAGAAAGAAGATATGCAAGACTGGAACTTGTCTTAGGAATAGCTGGCCAGGCTCCTCTGTCCATGGGATTCTCCCAGTAAGAATACTGGAGTGGGTTGCCATGCTCTCCTCCAGGGGATCTTCCTGACACAGGGATCCAAACCACATGTCTTTATGTCTCTTGCATTGATAGGTGGTTTCTTTACCACTAGCACTACGTGGAAAGGCCTCTCTTCCTCCAACTCTTTACAAAGATAGATGCTACCAGGGTATTAGAACTCACCACCACCACCCCAGACATAATTAAATGACCCAGGGGCTAGTCAAGCAGGGCAGGTCAGAGCATTGTGAGAGCTTTACTTATACAAGAGGAAAAAAAAAGTACCAGAAAAATGTTAATACTTCTCTACTGATGCTACTACAGTATGTTGTATATGAAATTTATAGGTTATTAGCTGCCATGAACTTCACTGTAGAAAAGAATATAGCAGGTGAAGCCTGCATTTGCTTTTAGAATAGAAATGCTCTTTTCCAGATAAGTCTACTTTCTCTGATAAAGGAACTTCAAGTTGTACTGTGCTTACACTGAGGGTTCTGTGATATAAAAATCAGAGAAAAAGTAACATTATCCAAGTGCTCTCTTCTTCCTGTTTTCCTACATTCCAGGAAAGTGCAGAATTACTCCTCAGAAGACTTTTGCTCTTTTCTTGACCATGTCTGGTAAGCTAGGCTTACTACTCATTCTTAGTTAAGGTCATCAGTTTTGCCCAGGAACTAGAGATCTGGTAAACTTAATTCCTGCCAGGATTTGTGGAAGGCTCTAATGTATTTTGTTTAAGTTATAATTTAATTTTTAAGGTACCAAGACTGATGTTTCCTATTCTTATGTTTCATGGTATGTCAATAAATAATGGGACTTATACTTATTCTACCATTGTGCTAGGTGTTTCCAAGGAAGACCTTTGGGAACTTAATATTCTTAATATTCAAAAGAATATCATTCAACAAGAGTAAGTGAAATTCCTGTGACAACAAGGGCTTAAAAATTTCCAGATCAGGCCATCACTTGGCAAAAACAGTAAGGTAGAGATTAATGGAGGAGATGAGTGACTGAAATGCTTTCTTTTTTAAAAAAATATGTTTATTTATTTTAATTGGAGGTTAATTACTTTACAATATTATATTGGTTTTGCCATATATCAACATGAATCTGCCACAGGTATACATGTGTTCCCCATCCTGAACACCCCTCCCTCCTCCCTCCCTGTACCATCCCTCTGGGTCGTCCCAGTGCACCAGCCCCAAGCATCCAGTATCATGCATCAAATTGCACTGAAACATGTATAATATCATATATGAAACGAATCGCCAGTCCATGTTCTATGAAATATTTTATTTTCTTACTGATTCTGTCATACTAAAATCAATATTGTACTCTAAAAACTGTTAGTCGCTCAGTCATGTCTAACTCTTTGAGACCCCATGGACTGCAGTCCACCAGGCTCCTCTGTCCATGGAATTCTCCAGGCAAGAATACTGGAGTGGGTTGCCATTCCCTTCTCCAGAGGGTCTTCCTTACCCAGAGGCTGAATCTGGGTCTTCTGCATAGCAGGCAGAATCTTTGCCATCTGAACCACCAGGTAAGCCCCATTGTATTCAAAGTCTGATCGAAAATGCTTTGTATTCAATACATACAATATGTGTGTGTATTCTATTAGAAAAATAATGAAGGAAACTTGGGAATTCTTGATGATCATTGTAACTCTGAGATCTGCTATACACATATTTCAGAAGGTAAATATAGGTTTTACAATGATCCTGACTCTAAACGGAATGGTGCTAAAGGGCATTTTCCTTTTGAAATGGATTCTTCTTTACCACTGAATGGACTTTGGGGGCTGCCTCAGTGACCAAGCTCATAATGAAACAGAAGATACCTTGTAAAAATAAGTTTACCTTAAAAACCAGTTACATGTTAGGAAGATGGCAATGACGACCCTGTATGCAAGTCAGGAAAAAAGACACAGATGGGTATAACGGACTTTTGGACTCAGAGGGAGAGGGAGAGGGTGGGATGATTTGGGAGAATGGGAATTCTAACATGTATACTATCATGTAAGAATTGAATCGCCAGTCCATGTCTGACGTAGGGTGCAGCATGCTTGGGGCTGGTGCATGGGGATGACCCAGAGAGATGTTGTGGGGAGGGAGGTGGGAGGGGGGGTCATGTTTGGGAACGCATGTAAGAATTAAAGATTTTAAAATTAAAAAAATAAAAAAAATAAATATTACACTTTGGATAATAAGTTCAGTTAATTAGGAATTATATTACAAAAGTAAAGTTTTTCTGTGGTTGGAATTAATGCTGACTTGATATCTCCTTGAAAACATGAAATCAGAAATTATGTATATAAGAAAGAACAGAATAAATATGAGATCAGTTGTTCTCTACCTTTAAAAAAAAAAAACCAGTTACATGTGACTTAAGCTGAAGAATTGATGCTTTTGAACTGTAGTGTTGGAGAAGACTCTTGAGAATGGCAACCAGTCCATTCTAAAGGAGATTAGCCCTGGGATTTCTTTGGAAGGATTGATGCTAAAGCTGAAACTCCAGTACTTTGGCCACCTCAGGCAAAGAGTTGATTCATTGGAAAAGACTCTGATGCTGGGAGGGATTGGGGGCAGGAGGAAAAGGGGATGACAGAGGATGAGATGGCTGGATGGCATCACTGACTCGATGGACGTGAGTCTGAGTGAACTCGGGGAGTTGGTGATGGACAGGGAGGCCTGGCATCCTGCGATTCATGGAGTCATAAAGAGTCAGACACAACTGAGCGACTGAACTGGACTGAACTGAACTGAAGCAGTAATGGGCTTCCCTGGTGGCTCAGGTGGTAAAGCGCCTGCCTGCAATGTGGGAGACATAGGTTTGATCCCTGGGTTGGGAAGATCCCCTGGAGAAGGAAATGGCAACACTCCAGTATTCCTGCCTGGAGAATTCCATGGACGGAGGAGCCTGGTGAGCTACAGTCCACGGGGTTGCAAAGGGTTGGACACAACTGAGCAACTAACACTAAACAGTAATAATAAACAAGTATTGGTTTTAATAGTAAATACGAAAGTCTGTTTTTGAGTATGCCCTATTTTAGTTTTGCACTGTGCATTAGTTTATTTTCTTAATCCCAAATTGATTATCTCAAAAGATATTATTTCATAATACCTCGATAACATATTTTTAAAATGTCATCAAAGCTTTTCTACTCTTCTTGCCCATTTTAAAGTCAAAACCTGTGTGTGTGTTTGTGTATGTTTAATTCTTATTTTTTCATTTTCCTTTTTGAATAGATATAGCTAAAAAAAGAAGTTATATAAAATTAATTTTCTCATATTTTAGGATCAAGTCACAAACTTCCTTTAAGTTTGTGAAGAAGGAGTATCTGTTCTGTCAGGGAATAACAGAGAGCTAGTGATTATGTCTTCTTTATGAGGATACTGGTGGGGAATCTCAAGGGAAAAAAAAAAAAAAAGATTTTCCCAAACATATTTCAAACAAATGAAGAGGCTTAAAACATCAATACTGTAAGTTAAATTGCAAACTCTCTAGAGTCAGAGACCTTATTATTTCTACACATCTGTTAAGTACCATGACTTTTCAAAAGAAATAAATTATCCTTAAAAACAAAATGTGCCTTCACAAGATAAATAAACTTTATCTTTCTTCTTTGTTGATAAGTTGACATAACCTTTCAAGGCAACTCTAGACAGAGTTTTGTTTCAGAATTATTTTACAAATAATTAGTGAAATGTCAACAAATTGATTTAAGAGGAAAAGTTCATTTCCAGCATTATAATTCTTGTGAAGGGATAAAAGACTGGTTAAAAGATGAGAATATTGGAAGATTGTCTGGAGAGATAGAGAAATGTTGAACTCAAGAATAAAGATACATAGATCAGTGTGACCAATATCTTAAATATTCCCTTCTTTATTTTTTTCCCTCTGAAAAGACAGATGAGATATATTAAGTTCACATCCTATGAGACACTTTCTATTTGTTTTGACAAATTCAACCCATTTGTCCTATTGCAATGTGCCAAAAGTCTCATCATATTAATTTAAAACAATTATTAGTATCTGTTCACAATCTACCTCCAGTCACAAACCTGGGTGAACTGCTTTAACAGCATCATTCTCTCTTTTTTCTAACAATTGTTGTTCTTCAATAACTAAATCCTGTCTGACTCTTTGCAACCCTGTGGACTGCAGCATGCCAGGGTTCCCTGTCCTTCACTATCTCCCAGAGTTTGCTCAAATTCATGTCCATTAATTGATGGTATCTAACTATTTCATTCTCTGCTGTCCTCTTCTTCTTTTGCCTTCAATCTTTCCCAGAATCAGAGTCTTTTCCAATGAGTCGACTCTTCGCATCAGGTGACCAAAATATTGGAGCTTGAGCTTCAGCATCAGTCCCTCCAATGAATATTCAGGGTTGATTTCCTCTAGGATTGACTTGGTTTAGTCTCCTTGCAGTTCAAGAGACTCTTCAACAGTCTTCTCCAGCACCACAGTTCGAAAGCATCAATTCTTTGATTCTTAGCCTTCTTTATTCCATCTCTCACATCCATACATGACTACTGGAAGAAACCATAGCTTTGACTATATGAAAATTTGTCTGCAAAGTGATGTCTCTTTAATATGCTATGTTTGTCATAGCTTTCCTTCCAAGGAGCAAACATCTTTTAATTTCATGGCTGCAGTCACTGTCTGCCATGATTTTGGAGCCCAAGAAAATAAAGCCTGTCACTGTTTCCATTTTTCCCCCATCTATTTGCCATGAAGTTATGGAACTGGATGACACAATCTTCAATTTTAAAAGTGAATTATCTACATCTTGTAAATGACTAATTATTCCCTGAAAGTATTAATACTTATCACTATTTGATACACACAGACATACACTCACACATTCGTTAGTTTCTGTTCATCTGTTTTCTTTTGGTATGAGCAGTATTAAACCCAATGACTGTGTTTTATCTAAAGAGGGCCCTAGTCTGATTCTCTTCTGACAAGGCTCTTCTTTGTGAAATGAGAATCCAGGGGGATAAGTGATCTGTTAACCCAAAGTTGGCTCCACTTGTACCTCATGTTCCAGCTGCTTGGCATCTTGAAGTTTCCTCAGGAGATGAATAATTAGCCACTTCAGAGCACATGTGGCCTGCTTCCCTGGGTCCCTTTTCCAAAGGGGAGACTAGGCTACTTGTTTTTAACTCCCTTCTCCAGTCAGAGGAGGAGCAACACTGTACTTACTGGCTGCTGCTGCTGCTGCAAAGTCGCTTCAGTCGTGTCCGACTCTGTGTGACCCCATAGATGGCAGCCCACCAGGCTCCCCTGTCCCTGGGATTCTCCAGGCAAGAACACTGGAGTGGGTTGCCATTTCCTTCTCCAATGAATGAAAGTGAAAAGTGAAAGTGAAGTCACTCAGTCGTGTTCGACTCAGTGACCCCATGGACTGTAGTCCACCTGGCTCCTCCGTCCATGGGATTTTCCAGGCACGAGTACTGGAGTGGGGTGCCATTATTTACTGGCAGAGAAGATAATTATGCATATGATTATGGAAGAGGCTACAGAGGCTCATCCCGTGCCTGTGATCCCTTGCTTAGTGAGATGCAGTGGGAAGTGGAACAAGGAATGGTGGAGGACTGTGGAGGATTCCAACTTAACTCTTCTGCAGGACCTGCAGGAGAGGGAGAGCATGGGATTATTTGGGAGAATGGCATTGAAACATGTACACTATCATGTAAGAAACAAATCACTAGTCTAGGTTCAATACAGGATACAAGATGCTTGGGGCTGGTGCACGGGGATGACCCAGAGAGATGATATGGGGAGGGAGGTGGGAGGGAGGTTCAGGGTTGGGAACTCATGTACACCTGTGGTGGATTCATGTCAATGTATGGCAAAACCAATACAGTATTGTAAAGTAAAAAAATAAAAAATAAGAAAACTAAAAGAAATGTAAAAAGGCTGTGAAACATGGCTGTATGTGTGCTCAGTCGTGTCTGACTCTTTGCAACCCATTGGATTTTAGACTGTAGCTCACAAGGCTCCTCTGTCCATGGATTTTTCCAAACAAGAATACTGGAGGGGGTTGCCATGCCTCCTCCAGCGGATCTTCACACCGATGGATCAAACAAGAAACTCCTACATTGCAGGCAGATTCTTTACCATCTGATCCACCAGGGAAGCTCAAGTATATCCATATCTATATCTATCTATATAATACACATACACACACACACATACATACATAATATAACTTGTGACAAAGGGTTGTGCTGTGCTGAGTCACTTCAGTCATGTCCAACTTTGTGTGACCCTATGAACTATAGCCCACCATGCTCTTCTGTCCATAGGATTCTTCAGGCAAGAATACTGGAGTGGGTTGCTATGCCCTTCTCCAGGGAATCTCCCCAAACTTGGGAGTGAACCTGCGTCTTTTATGTCTCTTGCATTGGCAGGTGGGTTCTTTACCACTAGCTCCACCACCCTGTTAAATATTTAGAGACTGTCAATGTAAAATTTTCTAATAGATCAGTTTATTAATTGACAATATTTTGTCTTATGCTCTGGCAGCATTCTGATAAGAGCTGCTTTATATAGAAAGTGCAACCACCACTTCTGTAGAAATACCCATTCGAACAAAGAAAGGAAACATACACTGTTCTAAGTGCATTAAGCTAACTTGTTCCACAAAAGGAGTTGAGATGTTTCTTGATAATATGTAATATGCCATCTTCTTAAAAAATAAGGATTTCCAGCTATTATCATACTCAAGTAATTAATTCTAAAATTTTTAATAGCTAATAAAGTTATAAAGGAGCTAAGGTAGGATTTTGAAATATTCTGTAACAGTATATAAAGAACTTGAAAGAGTGTTAAGGCTTGATATTATTCAAACAATAAAAAGTAAATCATCCATAATTATAAAGGGTTTTATCACAGTAATTAAATTTTACAAAATATTACTGCTGTGCAATTATTATAATGGTAATAAAATATTTTTTTCAACAAGGTCACTGTATGAAATTTTGCTACAATAATACAGTCATTATTTTAGGAAATTAATTTACAAACCTTTATCAACTGTATAAATGTTTTTACCTAGTTCTTTCTTTGTAATTCATGGAAGTAACATACACTTCTATAGAAGAATAAAGGTATGCTATTGCATCTTTAAATTGGTAATGCATTTTTCAGAGTGTATGCATATATACCATTGTTTAGTCACTCAGCCTTGTCTGACTCTGTGACCCCATGGACTGTAACCCTCCAGGCTCCTCTGTCCATGGGATTTCCCTGGCAAGAATACTGAATTGGGTTGTCATTTCGTCCTCCAGTGCATATGTACTGGTGTACTTTAAGTATGAATTTATCAGTTTTTTCCCATATTGAAAACATTAATCAAATCCTAACTTGAGAAGCTGTGCACCCTTATTGAAATGACACAAATTGGGCCATGATCATAAGCTTTTGGTCCAAGCCAGTGCATCCACATATGTAACAACCTGCAGACCTTGTCTGGATTTTTGGGGAGGTTATGGGCTTCCCTGGTGGCTCAGATAGTAAAGAATCTGCCTGCAATTCAGCAGACCTGGGTTTGATCTCTGGGTCATGAAGATTCCCTGAAGGAGGAAATGGATACCCACTCCAGTATGCTTGCCTGGAGAATCCCTCGGTTAGAGGAACTTGACAAACTACAGTTCAAGAGGTTGCAAAGAATTGGACATGACTGAAGCGACTTAACATGCATACTAGATCAAACTTCTGTGAACTAAAATTGACAATAAAAGGGGCAATTCCCAGAAAATCTCAGTGTAAGATTGTTCTATACATAGAATCTTCCTCTAAAACTTCACATTAATAGTTCCTACATTAAGTTATATCCCAATATGCTCATATTTAAAGTGCATATCAATTTTTACACCAAAATAACCCACAAATTTGGTACACACAGCAAAATACAGTTCTACCTCATAAGGTAGAAAAAGAAATCTATTTCAGGATTTTATTCTCAGTTTCTTTTGTAAATAGTGATAAGAAAAAGAAACAGGCAGCTCTTTAGTAAGATTTTATAACTGTGCATTAAGATAAAATAAAACCTGTGAAAAAGTTGGCTTAAAGCTCAACATTCAGAAAACTAAGATCATGGCATCCATCCCTATCACTTCATGGCAAATAGATGGAGAAACAGTGGAAACAGTGGCAGACTTTACTTTCTGGGCTCCAAAATCACTGCAGATGGTCACTGAAGCCATGAAATTAAAAGACGCTTACTCCTTGGGAGAAAAGTTATGACCAACCTAGATAGCATATTAAAAAGCAGAGACATTACTTTGCTAACAAAGGTCCATAAAGTCAAGGTTATGGTTTTTCCAGTAGTCATGTATGGATGTGAGAGTTGGACTATAAAGAAAGCTGCGAGCTGAAGAGCTTAAGAATTGATGCTTTTGAACTGTGGTGTTGGAGAAGACTCTTGAGAGTCCCTTGGACTGCAGGGAGATCCAACCAGTCCATCCTAGAGGAAATCAGCCCTGAATATTCATTGGAAGGACTGATGTTGAAGCTGAAATGCTAATACTTTGGCCACCTGATGTGCAGTGCCTGACTCATTTGAAAGGACCCTGTTGCTGGGAGGGATTAGGGACAGGAGGAGAAGGGGATGACAGAGGATGAGATGGTTGGATGGTGTCACCAACTCGGTGGACATGAGTTTGGGTGAACTCCGGGAGTTGCTGATGGACAGGGAGGCCTGGAGTGCTGCAGTCCATGAGATCACAAGGAGTTGGACACGAATGAGTGGCTGAACTGAACTGAACTGTGCATGTTTTTTAATATTCCCCCAAATCTCTCAAGACTTCAGATAGATCCATGGATCGATTTCTAGCATCACAGTGAAATGAAGTTCACATAAAAAACACGGAGAGTAATTTGTGTTCTTCCCAAGCTCTGCAAAACTGTTGACTTATTTCCTTCTGAGGTGATGAGTCTGCCTTTTTATCAGATGCTCTTCAGTCTTTTGATCCTATTACTTATTCTATTTGATTATCTCACACAGTTCAATATATTCCTGGATATCTCCTTTCATCTAGTATATAGTATTATAAGGTTATTCCTGGATATCTCCTTTCATCAAATATATAGTGTTATAAGGTCATTCATAGAGTATGTTAGATATTTAGCTGATCTGAAATATCTTATAATCTCATAATTTTACATGTGATTTCCTTCTCCTAGGAACTGAAGTATGCATTTATAATAAAATCAAATTTAATGTTGACTTTTGGCTAAAGTCAACTCTTTTTACTTGACAACTGTAGAGGTCCATGGATGACTTCACTGCACTGCCCTGTTGTGGGTAAATGTATCTTACCATAACTGCAAGGATGGACCTTAGTGAGGACTTCCAAGATGGGAATGGGCCTGCAGAGAGGAGGGAACTCCTCATGGAGACAAGAGGAAGAAGAACTAACTGGAGAAGCGAAGAGAGTCATGACACAGGAGACGATGAGGGGATATTCTTTATGTGAGGAGGCATTGTTGGCTTCTGAGACACAGGACCGGAATGCCGCATGGTAACAGAGAGGGCAGCAGCTGTTCAGAACGCTGTCCAGGGCTACTGTGTCATCCATAGTGAGAGGAAAAAGCCACTGCCAGACTCCACAGGATTTTTTTTTTTTTTGAGAGGGTAGACAGAACTGAGGGCTTCCTTCGTGGCTCAGAAAGTGAATAATGCACCCAGGGAAACCTGGGTTTGATCACTGGGTTGAGAAGATCTTCTGGAGCAGGGTATGGCAACCCATTCCAGTATTCTTGCCTGGAGAATTCCATGGAGAGAGGATCCTGGTGGGCTGAATACCATAGGGTCTCCAAGAACTGGACATGACTGAGCAACTATGCACAGGCTGAATTGAATCCAGCAAGGAACCAGAACTGTGCTATCCACATCAGGTGTGAGTGAAATTGCAGCTTACCCTCCATCTCCCACTGCTGACAATCTTTCAGTTCTACCATCTCCCACCTCCTCTCCCTTCTCCAGCCAGTAACTCTTCTTGCCTGTTCACTTGATGTCAGTCCCTGTCTGCCAGCTATTATACTGTAATATTGTACTTTCTAAGTACTGAGTTGTAAGACTTTAAATGTTTTCTTTTTTAAAAAAAAATTTTTTGTGTGTTATTTTTGTGAAAAGTATTTTAAGACTCTGACAGTACTGTATTATACAGCTGACTGTGTTAGTTGGGTACCTGGGCTAACTATGATGGGCTTACAAACAAACTGGACTTTTGAAAGTGCTCTCAGAACAGAACCTGTTCTTATGTAGGGGATTTACTGTATTAGAAAAGAAGCAGATGTCAACTCAATTACCTAAGTTTCTCCCTCATTAACTAACTAAATTAAAAGTGAGCAGAAGTAAGAAAATAACAGAAATAAGAACAGAAATTAATAAAATTAAGAATGGAAAATTGAAAGAGAAAATCAATCCAACTGAAAGCTTGTTCTTTGAAAAGAGCAATCAAATTGATGCTGATGAAGAAAAAAGTGAATAAACAAATTACCAACATCAGAATGGAAAAGAGGTTATCAGTATAGACATTGAAAGGAAAAGGGAATAAAACAACTAGAAAAAAAAGAAAATCAACAACATAGCTGAAATCAAACCTTCTTTGAAAACCATAAACTATTACAACTCATTCAATATGAAATAATTTGCATTGCCTTAAATTCATTAAAATAATGGACTTAATGATTGAATCCCTTCATAAAAGAAGTCCGTCCACCAAATAGTTATAGAAAAATTAGAATCAATTCTATAAGATTTCCTCCAGGATAGAGTAAAAGAGAAAACACTTCTCAACCCATCTTATGAAGCCAGAATTACTCTGATAGCAAAATCATAGAAATACAGTATACACAAAAGAGAAAACTATTGTCTATGTCCTTTAAGATCAAAGCTCCAAAAACCTCCAGCAAAATACTAGGAAATCAACACCAGCATTACATAAAAAACAAAAACACATCCAGACTAGGCGGACTTAGTTCCAAGAATGCAACTTGCTCAATATCCAAAAGTAAATCAATATAATCCACCAACATATGATCCTAAAGGTAGATACTCAGTGGTCATAATTTATATAAAAAATGCATTTAGCAAAATCTGACACCTGTTCATGATAAGATTAAAAAAAGAAACCTCTCAGAAAATCAATTACAAAACCACAAAATCAGCTCAGTGAAGGAAGCTTAGTATTTTTGAAAGATTGTGTTGAAACAATAAAAGCAGAAACTCAAACCAAACCAAACAAAATCTTGAACAAAACATTAAATCTCATACAAAAATTAGAACAGAAACAATAACCCATCTAAATATAAAGCTATAAAATTTTAAAGGAACATAGGAGAAAATATTTGTGATTTATTATTTTCAGAGTAAGCATTTGTATACATATGTTGCTGCTGCTGCTAAGTTGCTTCAGTTGTGTCTGATTCTGTGTGACCCCATAGATTGCAGCCCACCAGGCTCGTCTGTCCCTGGGATTCTCCAGGAAAGAACACTGGACTGGGTTGCCATTTCCTTCTCCAAGTATTCATATATGTGTGTATATACAACTGAATATATATATATATATATATTTGTTTCTGATACTTGTTTCAAATATACATATTTGTTTCTAATACATTCATTCATATTAGAAATGAAACTTTTCTGATATTAAAAATGAATATATTAGAAAAAAATGCCAGACACAACTGAGTGACTGAACTGAATTGAACTGAATATCTTTATAATATTTTTATATTTATAAAATATATTTTCCCTTTCTCAATACTTTCAAGGAGACTTATTGCATCTCTGAAATTTTCTGAGCATTGTGTTTCAATATATACATGGTTCTAAATTACTGCTTTTTGTACACAAAGAATATTTGGGCTTTGTTTCCATGAAAACTCTGTATTTGTTATGGTAGCAACATCTTTGTTCTAATGAGCCTGCTCTTTGTATCATGGCTGGGGTTGCTGTACTCTGTGTGTGTATTTGTGTGTATGTGTGTGCTCTACCCAGTGTGCATGTTGTGTGTGATAGTGAAGATAGGAAAGAGAAACCAGAAGACTAAGGGTGAATAACCAAAAGAAGACATCGTGTGCTTTCTTGTCACGTTTGTTAATATTCATCTCTGGAAAATAATAATTGTCATCTTTTTATCATTATTTTAGAAAGTGTGTTTTACTCTTTTTGTCATGATCCCCGCTGATGGGCAAGAAACAGTCTCTGCAAACCTGGAAATGTCTCTGGTGTAACATTTTGCAAAGACTAGATAAGTGTTCCTTACATCTTTCGTTGTAGACATGCAAATGTATCCTCAAAGGGCAAGGCGTTGTAGAGAAGCCACCAAATAACATAGGAAGGATATGCTTGTTAAAGAAATTACTTTTTATCATGTAGAAAAAAGTTCATTTTGCCCAGGAAAGGATTAATACATTTTCTAGTCTCATGACTGATACAGTCTTGTGTTTTTTAAAATCTTTACTGAATTTGTTACAATATTGTTTTCATTTTATGTTTTGATATTTTGGCCATGAGGCATGTGGGATCTTGCTCCCCGACCAGAGATCGAACCCACACCACTGCACTGGAAGGTGACGTCAACCACCGGACTGCCAGAGGAGTTCCAACTTATGCACTTTTTAACAGGGACTAAAAACAAACTACTGATAGGTAGATTGATATAAATATACAACAAATAAAAATGTTAATATATGACAAAGTATATGTATATATACAGTAAAGTGTGTGTGTGTGATTTGTTATTTAGCTATATATTTATAGATATTTCATTCATATATGGAGAGAAAGAATGAGAAAATTGTAATTGTTGCTGCTAAGCTTTTATCTGAATGCAGCTTTATAAACACAATACAGAGAGGGAGGGAATGATTCTTAGATAGTTATTATACAGAATGACCCCCATGTTGGGTCAGTGCAAGTAAAGAAAAGCTGGGCTAGTCTTAACCTAGAAAGTCATAAAATATGTTGAATGGATGTTTCTCAAGTGCGTGATAAAAATGCATTGTCACTGCTGCTAGTAATATTGTCTCTGACCTCAGAATATTGTTGAAGAGAGACCAACTGAACGCTTTAATTTCCACATAAACTGCTGATCACGATGGTTCAGACATGCCAGATGGCAGCGGGAGTGATGGATGGTGTTGATGCCTCAGGAGAAATGAGCTACTAAAATTATATTATATTCAGCTGGGGTTTTAAAACATGCAATATAAATAAAATCATTATACCAGAGCAAAATGTTGCATCTCTTTATTTAATAGTGTGTTGGTTGAGGAGATGAGCGTGTGTATTTGTTTTGTAAAAAGCGTTCTTTTCTGTGCCCAGGGATCACTCCAGTAGGAGAGCATAGGGCAGAGTAAGTATCAAGCCTGCGCGTCACAAGTCTGGGGCCAGAAGGAGGGAAGAGCATTCTCAGTGTCATTCAAATGTATGACAAAAACTCATCGCAGATCTTCCTCCACTTTCAATGAGATTATGTCTCATAAACCCACTATAAACAGGAAAAAAATCATAAGTCAAAAATGCACTGAATGCTCCTCACCCACAGAGCATCAGAGTTTAGCACAGCCGAGCTTCAGTGTGCTCAGAAAACTTAACATTAGCCCATAGCTGGGCAAGATCGTCTGACACAAAGCCTAGTTTAGAATAAAGAGCTGAATATATCTCATGTAATTTACTGAATACTGTGCCTGCATGCAAGCTCAGTCGCTCAGTCGCTCAGTAGAAACTGACTCTTTGCGACCCCATGGACTATATCCTGCAAGGCTCCTCTGTCCATGGAAATTTTCAGGCAAGAATACTGGAGTGGGTTGCCATTTCCTCCTCCAGGGGATCTTCCCGACCCAGGGATTTGAACCCACATTTTCTGCATTGGCAGGCAGTTTCTTTAACCCTGAACCACCTAGGAAGCCGCACTGAATACTATATTGACAATGAAAAACAGAAGGGCTGGGCTGTCTGGGTGCAGACAGTTTGCAAATGTATCTTTGTTCACCCTGGTGATGGTGTGGCTGCCCAGGACCCAGCCTCAGGAGAGAAGATAGGTATACACATCGCTGGCCCAGAAAAGACCCAAATTTAAAATATGAAGCACAATTTCTACTGAATGCATACCACTTTCAAACAAATGCAATGTCAAAATATCAGAAGTTGAACTGCTGTTGAAGACAGACCACATACCTAATGAAAAAACATGTAATAGACCATTTAAAAAAATTCTTTGAGAAATGCTGATAGAGTTTCTCCCTAAATTTAAATTATAAGATCATGATATCTATATTAATTAATGATCTTGTTATTCTGAGGAAAGATTCTATCCAGCAAGCAGATACTCATTTGTAAATACGTGGAACAACAGACTCTGTCTGTCTATTTTTGTTTAGATGGAGGCTTCTATTTGAACAGTCCAAGTAGTTGGAATTGGCATTTAGTTTTAGTTCCCCATTCAAGGAATGAGCACAGAATTTCTTTACATCTTTCTCTAATTCTACTCTCAACTTACTTTCCTTATCCCATCACAAATAACACAAATCCATGTTGTACAAATTCATGTGATACACTTTTGTTTTCTCTTAGATGCATGTGAGTAAAGTCTAGCTTATTAATAGCCAAAGTTTGGGGGGGGGGGAATTCTTGGATTTATTTTTAAAAATGTAGAGCAAATGAGGTTGAATGATTTTCATGGCTCGAAACACAGACCCTTGTACAAAAAGCAGAAAAAAATAAGCATGCCATTGAAATATAACTTTTTCTTGCATTTTATGGTCTCTCCCTGACATATAGTATTTCTACAGAATAGAAATTCCATAGTATACTAGTGCTTCATTTGTGCATAGAGATGGTTGCGGGGAGAGTGCAGACCCTGAAGACATGGTTTGCAGGAACAACTACCACCCTTTGCCAGTCTCAGCTCACCCATCACAGACACCCTTGGCAGATTCCCTGCCAAGTACATAAGGCTACAGCAGTCATGCATAGGTTCAGGGGAAGGGGCCAAGTGGCTGAAGGCTAGGAGAGGAGCAAACGAGGGTCTGAAAACCTTTCCTAGGAGGCAGAGAGACTCGGGTAAAGCTCCAAGCCCAGGGTTAGTCCTCCTGTTTCATCCCATCTCATTCACAGAACAAATGTACAAACTTTCAGTTGTAAGATAAACAAGTTCTGGAGATATAATAACAACACAATGACTTTAATCAACACTCCTGTATTGTATATTGGAAAGCTGCTAAAAAGTGAAGAGTGAAAGTGTTAGTCATTCAGTCATGTCCAAATCTTTGTGACCCCATGGACGATAGACCACTAGGCTCCTCTGTCCATTGGATTTTCCAGGCAAGAATATTGGAGTGGGTTGCCATTTTCTACTCAGGGGATCTTCCTGACGAGGGACTGGGTATCTCACACTGCAGGCAGATTTTTTACCATCTGAGTCAACAGGGAATCCAGCAAAACCTGCTAAGAGTGTAGTTTTTAAAATGGTTATTATAGAAATAAAAATAAATTAAAAAATAAAAACTTGCAAACCAATTGCCAACATCTGCTGGATCATTGAAAAACCAAGAGAGTTCCAGAAAAGCATCTATTTCTGCTGTATTGACTATGCCAAAGCCTTTGACTGTGTGGGTCACAATAAACTGTGGAAAATTCTGAAAGAGATGGGGATACCAGACCACCTGGCCTGCCTCTTGAGAAACATATATGCAGGTCAGGAAGCAACAGTTAGACTGAACATGGAACAATAATCTGGTTCCAAATAGGAAAAGGAGTACATCAAGGCTGTATATTGTCCCCCTGCTTATTTAACTTATATGCAGAGTACATCATGAGAAACACTGGGCTGGAAGAAGCACACGCTGGAATCAAGAGTGCCGGGAGAAATATCAATAACTTCAGATATGCAGATGAAACCACCCTTATGGCAGAAAGTGAAGAGGAACTAAAAAGCCTCTTGATTAAAGTGAAAGTGGAGAGTGAAAAAGTTGGCTTAAAGCTCAACATTCAGAAAATGAAGATCATGGCATCTGGTTCTATCACTTCATGGGAAATAGATGGGGAAACAGTGAAAACAGTATCAGACTATTTTGGGGGGCTCCAAAATCACTGCAGATGGTGATTGCAGCCATGAAATTAAAAGACACTTACTCTTTGGAAGAAAAGTTATGACCAACCTAGGTAGCATATTGAAAAGCAGAGACATTACTTTTCCAACAAAGGTTTGTCTAGTCAAGGCTATGGTTTTTCCAGTGGTCATGTATGGATGTGAGAGTTGGACTGTGAAGAAAGCTGAGCGCTGAAGTTCTTTTGAATTGTGGTGTTGGAGATTCTCTTGAGAGTCCCTTGGACTGCAAGGAGATCCAACCAGTCCATTTTGAAGGAGAGCATCCCTGGGATTTCTTTGGAAGGAATGATGCTAAGGCTGAAACTCCAGTACTTTGGCCACCTCAGGCAAAGAGTTGACTCATTGGAAAAGACTCTGATGCTGGGAGGGATTGAGGGCAGGAGGAAAAGGGGACGACCAAGGATGAGATGGCTGGATGGCATCACTGACTCGATGGACGCAACTCTGAGTGAACTCGGGGAGTTGGTGATGGACAGGGAGGCCTGGCGTGCTGCGATTCATGGGGTCGCAAAGAGTCAGACACAACTGAGCGACTGAACTGAACTGAACTGAACTGAGGTGACAGATGTTAACTGAACTTACTGTGGTAATCATTCTGCAATATATGTATATTTCAAATCATTGTAAGACTAATACAATTTTATGGCAATTATAACAATAAAAGTGGAAAGTAAATAGCAAAATAATAAAATTAAGATAAAACTATTAACATTTTCAAGGTGATGGTCACTGACCATTAAATCCCAGGTCCTTCCAGGTTAGGCAGAGTATTACTGCACTGGTCAGTAGCCCATGCAGCCAGCCCTGTAAGTATTTTATTAAAATAATCTGAGCTTTTTTATGGCTTTTGTGAAGGCTTTCTGGGGTGCCAGGGGTGAAGTATGAAAGAATTATCCTGCCAGTTCAGGAGACTCCAGAGACTCGGGTTCAATACCTGGGTTGGGAAGTTCCCATGGAGAAGGAAATGGCAACCCACTCCAGTATTCTTTCCTGGAGAGTTCCATGGACAGAGGAGCCTAGTGAGCTACAGTCCATGGGGTCACAAAAAGTTGGACACAATTGAGTGACTGGGCACACGCAGCTCATTTGAATTAATCAGATTCAAAACATTATACCATGAAATATAACTTGATCACCTTCAAAGCTGCAATTTAGTAACAAGAAATATTTTAGGCCTTAGGATATAATTTTTATATTTTCACTGTATCAACACATCAAAGTTTCAGACTATTTGGAAAAATCATATCTATTCACATAGCAGATGTTAACAGCCTACATTTCACAGAGCAGACATTTTGTGGGGATGGCAATAATAACAATTATCATTTAATCTCTACTAAGTATCCAAGCTCATGATCAGAACTGCCACTGTGGCTTGATTCTGCTTAGGTAATTGGCAAGTTTTCCTGAGTATAACATGCCAAGGAAAGAACACAACATATGCAAATATAGCTAAACTAATTGCCCACAGAATGACAACGGCTTCAATTTACTCAGTCTTGAATCTGCCGCATTCTCTGTTCATGGGCTGAGTGAGCCCTGATGCACATTCTGAGGCAGGTAAGTCCTGTCTCAAGTGACAGTTCCCCTTGGCTGCTCATCTTCGTTTTTACCAGTCCCCTGCCCAGAGCACAGGGAAGACGAGAGTGAACAAAGCACGTAACAGAAAGGAAACCAAGTCCTCAAAACTGCAAGTTACTGAATCCAAGGAATGCCACTTATTCCCTGGAAGGATCGCTGTAAATGATATTGAAAACAACTATAGGTGAAGATCCCTGAAAGAGAGCATGGCAACCCACTCCAGTGTTCTTGCCTGGATAATCCCATGGACAGAGGAGCCTGGAGGGCTGGCTACGGTCCAAGGGGATGCAAAGAATCAGACATGACTGAACTGACTTAGCTCACACCTAACCATAGAATCCCTTCACCTGGAGACCAGGTCACCTAAATATGTGAGGCAGGTACTTTGATGTTTAATGCATGTGGTGCCACGTGTTCCCAGAAGAATCTTTGTGATTATGCATTCAAGTAAGCAGACAATTAAAAAAAAACTCATTCAGGAAGTTAGAGAATTAACTTTAGTGATAAAATATTGTTTTGGGCAGATTAAAATAAAGATGGTTCCTAAACTAATGGCAATGTGAAAAAGTCATTTACTTTGATAGCAAACTTTCAATTCGGAGCTAGAATTTTAGAGAAGCAACAGATAGAGCACAACTTGTATTGATTATCTGCCTTGTGCTTTGAATGAAGGGCTTTAGCAGGCCATTTTCGAAACACTGAGGAAATTTGGTATAATCACTCACTTTGTCTGCTTCAGGAAAACATTATTCCTGTTGATTAAAAAAAATGCATTTCTATGCTTAGAACTTTAGCAATGACTAAGATCTATGTAGTAGATTTATAATAGTTGTGAAGTGTATCCATGGTCAATAACTAAACAGAAGACGGGAATCTCAGGATAGAAATATACATATATTTGAGAAAATATTAGTCAATTTGTCTGAAATCAGATCTTTAGGTTACTGGAAAACGTATATATTTATAACTCAGACAAGGGCTTTTATTACTTTGATATATTTCACTTGCTTTTCTCAGGTACTAACCCAGTTCTGGGCTTCCCTGGTGGTTCAGAGGTTAAAGCATCTGCCTACAATGCGGGAGACTCAGGTTCGATCCCTGGGTCAGGAAGATCCCCTGGAGAATGAAATGGTAACCCACTCTAGTATTCTTGCCTGGAGAATCCTATGGACGGAGAAGCCTGGTAGGCCACAGTCCAGGGGGTTGCAAAGAGTTGGACACGACTGAGCGGCTTCACTTTCACTAACACAGCTTTATTGTTCTTTAAAAGTAAAATATTTTGCTTTTTTAAACAAAATATTTAATCCCATGAGAGGAAAAAAAATTACATTTGGATTTTTTTAAATAGCCTTGTATAGTAAATCATTTCTATCTTCAAACATCTCCTCATTTTAGCATTTTGGATGACAAACTATCTCATGAGATCAAACATAAAAAATGACCTTCCTTGAAATATATTGATGGAATGTCTTGAACAGAGGTCAAGAAATGATGTGTTCCTTGATATTAGCTTTTCCAATACTATACCTTAATGACACACTTACTAAAATAATATGAAGAAATTAATATCACAGCATCCATTGGCTAGAGAAGCATCCTTAATACTAACTCGTGTACTTTTCATCCTTGAGTGATTTTTGCTGTAACTTTTATTGCAATTCTCCCACCTCCTCATTCTTAAAGGGAGCAGATGTCACATTATTTGGGAACCACCATAAGGACACATTTCCAGGGAGAATGCAATATCAATACACACTAATATTGCTTGTATAAATATTTAATTAGAAAATGGAAAATTCTATAAAATACCTCATGAGTAAGCAGCTATATTTCTACCTCTTTGAGATTTCATTTATTTCAGAGATTCTTTCCTTTATCTTGTTCATTTTATAAACACTTAAGACTTCTATATGCATCAAAATGCTAAAGATTTTGTATTCTTTTACTTCCAAGCTTCCATCCTGAAGAGTATGGGTTGATTTCTACAAATGGTACAGGTTTGGTTCAGAGGTACTTGTGAGAATAAGAACCTTGTGAGATTCTCTTTTTCTTCCAAGTTACCACAACAACATTTTTATCCTCTTGCTGTGAGGACATAGTTCACCATGGAGCTCTCACATCTTTGTGCATCTTCTGAGCAAAGGCATTAAGAGCTTACTATAATTATTGTTGTCTTTTCAGTAATATTTGTATAATGTACTTCTTAGAAGATAGAATTAGCTTCTTCCTTCATGGTAGAGGACAGATTTGTTAAAAAAAAAAAAAAAGCTTCCAACCAGCAAAGTTTAGGCATGTTTGTTACCAGCCTCCTGATAAGTTTGGGGTTCGCTGAGGTCAATGTTCTGTAGCTGTGACACACTGTGGACGGAATTTACCTGGAACTCTGGGAGTCCTATGGGACCTGGGGAACAAGAACAACTAGGAGACCAACTAGGTGAACGTGAAGTTTGTGCTGCCCACTGCACCATTAATGATAGGATCCTTTGTCTTTGACAAAGTGTTCTCTTGTTTTCTGCTGTAATAGCATCCATGAAACTAAGGCAGGCTACCTTTTTAGCTTGCCAGCAAGATAAAGTTTCACCCTTGCAGTTCTTTGCACTGCTAACATTCTACCAGTCTCTAAGGCAAATTTTAGATCAAAATATAGTAAACAATATGGAGGAGACTGTGCAAAAGTGAGAATTAAAAATTTGTTAATATATTAAATGAAAAATGTGTGATTTAAAGACACACTTAAATTTACAAATATCATATGATTTGCTTATAGGTAGAATCTTAAAAAAAATGGTACAAATGAACTCAAAATAGAAATAGAGTCACAATGTAGAAAACAAACATATGGTTATCGGTGGGTAAGGGGAAGAGAGATAATTTGGGAGATTGGGATTGAAACATACACACTACTATACATAAAATAGATGGCTAATAAAAACCTACTGTGTAGCACAGAGAATCTGCTCAGTGCTCTGTAGTGGACTATATGGGAAAAGAATCTAAAAAGTGTGGATATATGTACATGCATAACTGATTCACTTTGCAGAACAGCACAAACTAATATAAAATCATAAATCAATTATACTCCAAAAAATTTTTGAAAATTGTGTCACTGATATTGAAACAATACTTTTTCCACCTGATGCAAAGAACTGACTCATTGGAAAATACTCTGATGCTGGGAAAGATTGAAGGCAGGAGGAGAAGGGGACGACAGAGGACGAGATGCTTGGATGGCATCACCAACTCGATCGACATGAGTTTACACAAGCTCTGGGAGTTGGTGGATGTACAGGGAAGCCTGGTGTGCTGCAGTCCATGGGGTTGTAAAGAGATGGACATGACTGAGCAACTGAATTGAACTGATATTGAAACAATATCAATAAATACAATTAATTCTTTATTTTTAAAACACATACTATTAAGATATATACCTTCTTTATTTAAAAAAAAACATTATTTTCTTTGAAGGAAAAGAAATAGTAGAGTTTGGGGACACTGACTCATTTTTTAGATCATCTTTCTGCTACCATTGTTAAATTGGCTTATTTTTGTTCTTACTATATCATGAATATAGGTATCTCATAAATAAAAAAGGACTTCCCTGATGGCTCAGACAGTAAAGCATCTGTCTACAATGCAGGAAACCCAGGCTCGAGTCCTGGGTTGGGAAGATCCCCTGGAGAAGGAAATGGCAATCCACTCCAGTACTATTGCCTTGAAAATCCCATGGACAGAGGGGCCTGGTCCTCAACAGTCTATGGGGTCGCAAAGAGTCAGACACGACTAAGCAACTTCACTTTCACTTTCATAAATAAAAATGTGAGAAAAGAAAAAATAATAAAAATAAAGTTACAAAGACATCTTGCAATACTTAATCCAGACATTTAATTATGTAGATAAGGAATTTCAAAACTATCCTAAAGGAGATCAGTCCTAGGTGTTGATTGGAGTGACTGATGTTGAAGCTGAAACTCCAATACTTTGGCCACCTGATGCGAAGAGCTGACTTATTGGAAAAGACCCTGATGCTGGGAAAGATTGAGGGCAGGAGGAGAAGGAGACGACAGAAGATGAGATGGTTGGATGGCATCACCGACACAATGGACATGGGTTTGGGGGGACTCCGGGAGTTGGTGACAGACAGGGAGGCCTGTTGTGCTGTGGTTCATGGGGTCGCAAAGAGTCGGACATGACTGAGGGACTGAACTGACTGACTGACTGAATAAGATATGTATCATAAAGGCAATAAATAAATATTTTGTTAAAAGAAGGCAAGGTGCACGGTGCATGATTTCTGATCTAATGTTATGTAAAATTATACTTATAAAAATAAAAGGTCTGTGTTGAGGATGCCCACAGTGATTTACTATTCCTCTGCAAGGTTGGAGTCCAAGTTTCTTTTCCTGAATCTAGGGTGGCATTTTTGACCTGCCTGACCAAGAGAATATGGTGGGAGTGAGCTTACAAACTTCCAAGGCTGGGTCATGAGAAGCTCTGAATCCTTTGCCTCGGCTTCTTGAGGCACTTGCTCACAGAGCCCTGACCTGCCATCAGAGATCTGTGGTTCCCACATTAGAGATCGGGTGAGGCTGCCTGAGACTCATAGAGAGACAAGGGGGCTTGGGAAAGCCCATTCTGCCACTCAGTCCTGCCAAGGTACCACATATGTGAATGCAGCTGCCTGGACTCGTTAGGTTAGCTCCATAACCAGCTGAGCCATTCAGTCCATGGTATCCTGAATATCTGCCATAGGAACAGAACACGGGCCCAGCTAAATCATTCCTGACCAACAATATTCTTTCATATCACGAAGTCCTATTTTTTGAAGTCAATGTTTTAGCATAACTCATTGCATAATAGAGGGTATCTAGGACAGTTTCTAAATTCCTTAAAAAATACTGTGCTTTTCTGTGCAGTAAAGTGCTTTGGTTTAAAATTTTAAATATACAGAGTTTCAGTTCAGTTCAGTTCAGTCGCTCAGTCATGTCCGACTCTTTGCGACCCCATGAATCGCAGCACGCCAGGCCTCCCTGTTCATCACCATCTCCCGGAGTTCACTCACACTCATGTCCATCGAGTCCGTGATGCCATCCAGCCATCTCATCCTCGGTCATCCCCTTCTCCTACTGCCCTCAATCCCTCCCAGCATCAGAGTCTTTTCCAATGAGTCAACTCTTCTCATGAGGTGGCCAAAGTACTGGAGTTTCAGCTTCAGCATCATTCCTTCCAAAGAAATCCCAGGGTTGATCTCCTTCAGAATGGACAATTGTTTTTCTTTTTCCATCCTCCTTTCTCTATTGGAAGCTTCCTGATCTCTTTTTAAATTAATCAGATAATATATTTCAGAGTAATGTTTAGAAATAATAGTTTCTCTCAAAGCTAAAATCTGCCTTAAGTGAATTTCTGCAATAAATCTCTTAGGGTTTATAATAAAACTGCCAACACACTCTTAAATTTATATGAAGTCCTTGGCAGTAGTTTTCTTTTTTTTAACTTATAAATAGATTCTTATTAATTAAAATTAAGATGTCTGAAATTTGTCTCCTCATGTCTTAGGCATGAGTGAAAATGAGCAGATTTTTTTCACTAAGTAATTGTGATTTTTAAGTTAAATGCATTAATTATGTTTTAGAAGTCAAGTGTCATGCTTCAGCAATGATGGAGGGGGTAAGCAAAGTTAATATACTTGTGTGAACCTTGTAAGATAGTGACTCAGAATGAGTTTAGTTCCGTATTTACATAGTATATGAAATATTTCTGCATCTCATTTTATTTCTTTCTATTGGGGTATCAATCCTAAAGGAAATAAACCCTGAATATTCATTGGAAGGGCTGAAGCTGAAGGTTCAACACTTTGGCCACCTGATGTGAAGAGCCAACTCATTGGAAAAGAGCCTGATGCTGGGAAAGACTGAAGGCATATGGAGATGGGAACCACAGAGGATGAGATGGTTGGATGGAAATACTGACTCAATGGACATGAGTTTGAGCAAGCTCTGGGAGTTGATGAAGGACAAGGAAGCCTGGAGTGCTGCAGTCCGTGGGGTCACAAAGAGTCCGGCACAATTTAATGACTGAACAACAGAGCTGCTTTTCAATGTTTTGTTAGTATCTGCTGTACAACAGTGTGAATCAGCTATATGTATACATATATCCCCTCCCTCGTGGACCTCCCTCCCCCCACTCCATCCCACCCGTCTGGGTCATCACGGAACACTGAGATGAGCTCTCTGTGCTATACAGCAGCTTCCCCAAAGCCATCTGTTTTACACACAATACACGCAGGCCAGTGCTACTCTCTCAGCTCATCCCCTTCTCCTTTCTCTCTCATGTCCGCCCATTCTTCCTCTATGTCTGCACATCTCTTCTTGCCCTAAAAATAGGTCCATTTTTACTACTTCTTCTAGATTCCACAAACATGTGTGGAATAAAAATGTCCCTGGAATGCTTTCAATTCAGCATCATCTTAGCTATTTGTTAGATCTTTTGTGTTGTCGTATCAAAATTTAATGCATACAGTTCCACAGTTCTTGATGTGTTTGTGTGCTTAGTTGATTCGTATAAAGATGGTGCTAAGTCGATTAAGAAAGAGAGAGAGAAGAAAAAACAGGTAACCTTAGGTAATATCACTAGATTGAGGTCTTGTCTTCCTCATTATGAGTTGCAGCCATCTCTGAAAGTGGTAGAAAGCCCCAGGTACCTAGGTAAGCCATGTAACCAGCTACTGATGTCTGCCTGAGGGGTTGTGGGTCTGGCTATTATAGAATCTGAAAGAATCTAGCTGAAGAAGCTTTACTGAATTGCTTTACATACACTCTTCTCCTTTGGTTGTGAATATCCAGAGTGTAGAAAGTGTACAAAATAAAATATATATATATATATATATATATATATATATATATATATATATATATATATATATGCCTGTGAGCCATATAACTTCTGCTCTGCTGTTGCTTTGCAGGCTATACGGTTTGCAGGGAATCACTACTTAAACTTAGTGCTGTGGGAGGTTTTTGTGTCTTGTCTATTTCGTTTTCAATTGGAACCAAAGGTCACTAATGCTTTTTAAACAATATTAGACGTAATCATTGCCTAAGTTATCACACAGTCTAGGTTAATTTAAGATCATACTGGCTCTAGAATCACAAGGGAAGACAAAATGGTAGGGAAAAAAATAGAAACAGAAAGTTAAACAGAAACTGGAAAAAATAAAGTTAAAAAGAAAGAAATTGGGTATATAATGTTGCATGATACAGCTTTTGTATTCACTTTGGTAATATACAGGGTTTTATTTTCTTCTGAATCATAAATCAATCTTTAGTTCCTGAGATAATACCCTGGTATTAAAGCAGTGTATTTTTTATGCATTGCCAATTTTGTTTTGTTAACGCTTAGTTTAGGCTTTTTCCATTTACGTTTATGAAATTTATTGATCTGCAATTACTTTTTTTATAATGTTCTTGTCAGAGTTTATAATCAAATTAAATATGCTGAGAATTGCTTTCACTTATTAATGGAGTTGGAATTAATTAATTGTTTCCACCTATTATTAATTAACTATTGTAAGCTTGGAATTATTTCTTCCTTAAATATTTAGTAATATTCAGTAATGGAGTTCCACAAACCTGAAGTTTTCTTTGTGGAAAGTTATTTACGTATTTATGAAGTCAAGTCTTTTAATAAAGAGAAAATTTTCATTTTTTCTTTTATCAGTTTGACAAGTTATCTCTTTCCAGGCATTATTTCACTTTGTTTACATTTTCAAATTTAAATATGTTTGCTATAATTTAATATGTGTACAATCTTTACTGATGTCTCATTTTTATTTCCAATTTTGATCATTTATGCCTGTCTTTCACTATCTTTGTTTTTCCAGGCATTTATAAATTTTACTACTCATCTTAATTAACTTTTATCTATTTTTATTTTCTCTATAAAAAATGATTTCGAGTATTGTTAACTTTTACCTTTTTCTTAATTTAGTTCATCTTATTTTTCCTTAGGCTTAATCTTTCATTGCTATTAACTTCTTAATTTGCATACTCAGATCTTTGATTTAAATCTTTGTTATTTTTAAATTACAGATTTAAACTTGCTTTCACTCTAAGCACAGCTTTTCAGTTCAGTTCAGTTCAGTTCAATCTCTCAGTCGTGTCCGACTCTTTGTGACACCATGAACTTCAGGACACCGAGCCTCCCTGTCCATCACCAGCTCCCGGAGTTCACCCAAACCCATGTCAATCAAGTCGGTAATGCCATCCAACCATCTCATCCTCTGTCGTCCCCTTCTCTTCCTGCCCTCCTTCTTTCCCAGCATCGGGTTCTTTTCAAATGAGTCAGTTCTTTGCATGAGATGGCCAAAGTATTGGAGTTTCCGCTTCAGCATCAGTCTTCCCAGTGAATATTAAGGACTGATTTCCTTTAGGATGGACTGGTTGGATCTCCTTGCAGTCCAAGGGATTCTCAACAGTTGTCTCCAACACCACAGTTCAAAGGCATCAATTCTTCAGCACTCAGCTTTCTTTATAGTCCAACTCTCACATCCATACATGACCACTGGAAAAACCATAGCCTTAACTAGATGGACCTTTGTTGGCAGAGTAATGTCTCTGCTTTTTAATATGCTGTCTAGGATGGTCAAAACATTCCTTCCAAGGAATAAGCGTCTTTTAATTTCACAGCTGCAATCACCATCTGCAGTGATTTTGGAGCTCAGAAAAATAAAGTCAGACACTGTTTCCACTGTTTCTCCATTAATTTGCCATGAAGTGATGACGTATTTAATGTTTTAATAAATTTAATTTTAATACACTGAAAATATTTTCCATTATAATTTCTTCTTTACTTGATGTGTTATTTAGAAATTTATTGATTTATTTTTCTCCATTTTGAAATATTCCTGTCTTTTTAAAAACATATTTATTGTTTAGTCAAGCAATTTAGTTATTTTTGGTTAGAGAATATCCCCCCTATGGTTTAAATTCTTTAAGATCTTTGAAACATTCTTTATTACTCCACATATGCTTAGTTTTCACAGAAATAAGTGCATGTAAGATTGGAAAGAGTATGGAGTATGTATTCTGAACTTTTGGGCAGGACATTCTATACCCAGGTCAGGGGTACAGAGAGTTCAGTTGAATGTTTATTTACTTTTCATTTGCTCATCTTTTTCCGTAAATTACTAAAAGAGGCATGTAAGCAGTTCCCACTGTGAATGCAGGTGTATATAATGCTCCTGTAATTTAATGAAGTTTTATTTAGATCAATCCTAAAGGAAATCAACTCTGAATATTCACTGGAAGGATTGATGCTGAAGCTGAAGCTCCAACACTTTGGCCACCTAATAGGAAGAACTGACTCTTCATAAATGTGCATGTTGCTGGGAAAAATTGAGGGCAGGGGAAGAAGAGGGCAACAGAGGATGAGATGGTTGGATGGCATCACTGACTCAATGGACATGAATTTGAGCTTTATATCTATCAAAGTTGTCTGCCTTAATGTTTGGCATTACCATAGATTTAATAGATCTTCAGTGCAGTTTGTGCACTATGCATTCTTTATACTTTTTCTTTAGAGTCTTTATTTTTAATTAATCTACTTATTTTAATTGTAAGATAATTACTGAGGGCATGTACTTATATTCTGCTATCTTGAACAGAAACAGGCTCCTCAATTATCTTTTGATATTGATTTCTTTTTTTAATTCATACTTTTTAAAAATTAATTAATTTTAACTGGAGGATAATTACTTTACTATCTTGTGGTGGTTATTGTTCTACATCGATATGAATCAGCCACAGATACGCTTGGCTTTGAGTGCCTTGCTTCATACATCAAACTTGCACTGGCCATCTATTTTACATATGGTCTGTTTTACATATACATGTTTCAGTGCTATTCCCTCAAATCATCCCACCGTCACCTTCTTTCACGTAGTCCAAAAGTCTATTATTTACATCTGTGTCTCCTTTGCTGTTCTGCATGTAGGATCATTGTTATTGTCTTTCTAAATTGCGTATATATGTGTTAACATATAGTATCTATCTTCCTCATTCGGACATACACCACTCTTTATAAGAGGCTCCAGTTTCATCCACTTCATTAGAACTGACTCAACTTTCTCCTTTTTATAGCTGAGTGATATTCCATTGTGTATATGTATCACAATTTAATCTCAATGTTTATGTGCAATTTTATTTCAGTTTTGTCACTGAAAAGAAGCATATCTTTGACTGAACAAAATAATTTGACCTGAAAATCTCTGCTTTAAATTCCACTTTTTGTCAATTCACCATAAATGTAATTAAGAACATATTTTGTTTGTTTAAGATCTACCATCTAAATATTTAATTTCTATTTGTTCCCTTTCCTGTCTTTTACTTATTACTTTATTTCTTTCTCTTATATTTCTTAAAATTCTTTTCTATCTCCTTTATTTTTTTTTACCTCAGCTAGCTTGTAAGTTTTGGATTATTTCGTATTTTGTAAATACCCTAAAAATTGCAGTGGGCATCCTTGACTTATGAAGACTAGTACATATTTCTACTCCTGTCTTGCAATGACAATGAACGAATTTTACAGCCTTTTTACCCCATTTATTCCCTATTGCTATTTTGCCATTAAAGTGATATATTTTAAAAAATACGAACAATATTATTCATATTCTATGTTTACCCACATATTTCTTTTTATTACTCTATATTCCTTCTCACAGTCTCTGCTCCCATGGGATAATTTTTCTGTTTCACGAATAGCTTGCTTTAATGATTCCTTTAGCATAATTTGGTCGTGTCAAATTAGATCAATTTCTCCTTGACTGGAATTTTTCAATGTGCTTTTATTTTGGGAGCAAATGGAAGTTTCATCTGTTTATTTGGTTAGCACTTTGAAGAAATCATGGAGTGATTTTCTGTTAAGAGGAAGCTGCTGTACTTTTTGACATTTCTTGTTTTTTTGTTGTTGTTTTTTTTGTTACCCCACAAATCTGCTCATCATCTCTAGTCTCCTGCCGTGTTAGCAGTCTCTAGACAGGTTTGAGTATCTATCTTTTCTAGGGTTCATACTGCTTCCTGTTTTGTTGGTTTCCGATCTTTCAGCAGTTTTCACAGTTCATTGACCATTATCACTTAATATATTGTTTCTTCTGTATTTTTTGTAATTTCTTCTTCTGCAGTTATAATTAAATATTCAAGAGCTTTTCACTTGCCCCATATTTCTCTTAAGTTTTTCTATTTTTTCTTTGTTGCCTTGTATTTCTCTCCAAATATTTTATACTGTTTGATTTTTAAACTCCCCAAACTTCCATCTGTGGTATTTTCTATCCTTCTACCTGTGGTATTAAGCATATCTACTGAGTTTTAAATTTGCTTTTGTTTACTCTTTCACTCTATACTACAGTCCTCCTTACTTAATTTAGATGTGGAGTAAATCAACAAAATGCCAGGCTGGATGAATCACAAACTGGAATCAGAAATCAAGATTGTCAGGAGACATCAGCAACCTCAGATATGCAGATGATACCACTTTAAAGGCAGAAACTGAAGAGGAACTAAAGAGGGTCCCGATGAAGGTGAAAGAAGACTGAAAAAGCTGGCTTAAAACTCAACATTCAGAAAACAAAGATCATAGCTTCCGGTCCCATCACTTCATAGAAAATAGATGGGGAAAATGTGGAAACAGCATCAGATTTCATTTTCTTGGACTCCAAAATCAATGCGGATGGTGATGACAAACAGTGTATTAAAAAGCAGAGACATCAAAAAAAAAAAAAAAAGCAGAGACATCATTTTGTCAATAAAGATCTGTAGAGTCAAAGCTATGGTTTTTCTAGTAGTCATGTACTGATGCAGAGAAGGAAATGGCACCCCATTCCAATACTCTTGCCTGGAAAATTCCATGGATGGAGGAGCCTGGTAGGCTTCAGTCCCTAGGGTCGCTAAGAATCGGACATGACTGAGTGACTTCACTTTCACTTTTCACTTTCATGCTTTGAGAAGGAATTGGCAACCCACTCTAGTGTTCTTGCCTGGAGAATCCCTGGAACGGGGGAGCATGGTGGGCTGCCATCTATGGGGTCACACAGAGTCGGACATGACTGAAGCGACTTAGCAGCAGCAGCAGCAGCAGCAACATCTCTCCCTGGCAAGAATGTAACCTTTGAGTCCATCAAATATATTAGACACTCAATGCCAGAATCTCAATTTGAGGGACTGATTTCTGGGCCTACTGTTCATTTCCAATTAATTAAGCTTTACAGGACACAAATTATCCATTTAAAGGGTATAACTAAAGAGAGTTTAATGAAATGTTTCCAGAGGTGTGGAGGGGGTTAAAGAAAAGTCTGCAAGCAATAAATGCTGGAGAGGGTGTGGAGAAAAGGGAACCCTCCTACACTGTTGGTGGGAATACAAACTAGTACAGCCACTGTGGAGAACAGTGTGGACATTCCTTAAAAAATTGCAAATAGAACTGCCTTATGACCCAGCAATCCCACTGCTGGGCATACACAAAAAGGAAACCAGAATTGAAAGAGACACATGTACCCCAGTGTTCATCACAGCACTGTTTATAATAGCCAGGACATGGGAGCAACCTAGATGTCCATCAGCAGATGAACGGATAAGAAAGCTGTAGTACATATACACAATGGAGTATTACTCAGCCATTAAAAAGAATACATTTGAATCAGTTCTAATGAGGTGGATGAATGTGGAGCTGATTATACAGAGTGAAGTAAGCCAGAAAGAAAAACACCATTACAGTATACCAACACACATATATGGAATTTAGAAAAGCGGTAATGAAGACCCTGTATGCAAGACAGCAAAAGATACACAGATGTGTAGAGCAGACTTTTGGACTCTGAGGGAGAGGGAGAGGGTGGGGTGATTTGGGAGAATGGCATTGAAACATGTATACTATCATGTAAGAAACGAATCGCCAGTCTATGTTCGATGCAGAATACACGATGCTTGGGGCTGGTGCACAGGGATGATCCAAAGATATGATATGGAGTGGGAGGTGGGAGGGGGGTTCATGTTTGGGAACTCATGTACACCCGTGGTGGATCCATGTCAATGTATGGCAAAACCAATACAGTATTGTAAAGTAAAATAAAGTAAAAATAAAAATAAAAATAAATAAATAAATAAACAAATAATTATTAAATACAAGGTCAATCAACAATGCAAACCATAATAACTTTCCACTGGGACTGCAGGGGATAGTGAGATCTATAGCTAGAGAAGGGGTAGGAAGAGGAGGAGCTGAGAGAAACTGTCAGACAAGTGGTGTCAGTGAGGGAGGAGGGAGATGCCTTTCAGGTACAATGGATGCTCTGATTTTTCCATTCTCTTGTTCTTGGATATTCTGATCCCTCTCTATGGACAAACTTAATGGAAAGTTATAGATCAAAGGAATCTGAGAAATGTAGTCAATGGAATGCAGCCTCTTGCAATATAAATCAGATAAAAACAGAAGTGATCTACTTGGGAAGATAGAGACTAACCAGGATATATGCCAAGGCAGAAAAATAAGCTTTTACTATATTTGAACTATATTTTTCATGTATTAACTATATGTTAAATATACTATATAGTTGCAAAGAGTTTGGACACAACTGGGCGATTGAACAACAACAATAAATTATATAATATATAATTAATATATTAACTATATTTTTAATGGACATGAGTTTAAGCAAACTCCAGGAGATAGTGAAAGACTTGGAAGCCTGGCATGCTTCAGTAGGGTCTCAGAGTTGGACATGATTGAGTGACTGAACAATGATATACTTTTAATTGCATCATAGTTTTATCACTTTTACAGAAAATTAATTCAGGAACTACTCAATAAATATTAAGATTGTTTTTCACACTACTTATATTTCATTTTCTTCATCTTGTTCATCTCTACCATTCCCCCCAGTATCATTTATAATGCTTACTTTTAATCCATCATGGGTACATTCATGAAAATCAATAGATTATTTCAAATGATTTTACCTTTTTATAGGATCTTTTGAAAGTATCATTTATATCAATGTTTCTTACTACATATTAACTTCTGAAGTCTGTAGTTCGGTGATTAGAAGTACTATAGCTACTTTAGACTACTAATATTTATTGTATTCATTTATTTATTTGGCTCTGTTAGATCTTAGGTGTGGGATACAGGGTCTTTCACCTTTGCTGTGGCTTGTGGGAGCTAGTTCCCTGACAAGGGATCAAACCTGGGCCTCTTGCATTGGGAGTGCAGAGTCTTAGCCAACAAAACACAAGGGAAGTCCCTAGGCTACTAATACTTAATTCAATTAGAATAAATGTCATTTCCTCAGTGACAGTGGCCACATTTCATTTGTTCAAGAGTTGCTTGTGGCTAAGTCTGCCATGCTGCAGTTTGTCGACAGTTCACTTTCATCTTCACAGAAAACTCTGTTGGACAGTGCTAGAATATACTGCCCACCCTTTCACTGCACTGAAATTTCCCTTCTTCAAGTCATTGATGATTATCACATTAGCATAATAGGGAAGAACAAATCTGACTCCATATTGGAACTTTTTAAGAAGAAGAAAAGGGAATATTATTCTAGCCAAATTGAGGATTATAACCTGGAAAGCAGATTCTCAGAAAGCTCCAAGAAGTGTTCCATCTGTTAGAAGTCAAAGGCCTAATCATATACATTTTTTACACAAAGCATCATATATCAAAATGACATGCTGATGTGTTACATAAAGTTCACAAAGGAGATAAGGTCCAGTTAAACACATGCAAAGCAAACAGCAAGTCACCATGGCCCCCTACAGAGCTTTTAAAGAACATTATTCTTTTTAAAATTTACAAAACTGACATTGGTTACAGATTAAAGTAAATAATGACCCAGGGGTTTCCCTGGGGGTTCAGTGGTGAAGAATCAGTCTCACAATGTAGGAGACCTTTCCTGGTTGGGGAACTAAGAGCCCACATGCCACTGAGCAAGTAAGCCTGTGGCTGCAACTAGAGTGTCCATGCACTGCATCAAAAGATTCTTCATGATGCAATAAAGATTCTGAGAGCTCCAGTTAAGACCTTATGCAGTCTAATTAATTAAATTTTAAAAAATAATGCCCTATACCCACAAAAAAAATCACAGTGACTTGCCACCTTTTTACTTTACCTCCTAACTCCCTCCTCTTTGTTCTGTAAAGAAAGCTAGGATCCAAACCTGGGCAAGATGGTTCTTTGGGACACTAGTCCACCCTCTATTCAGTCTTCTGGCTTTCCAAATAAAGTCAATATTCTTTGCCTCAACAACTTGTCTCCCGATTTATCACCCTGTCATGTGGCAAGCAGTATGAGCTTAGGCATGGTAACATTAATAAGTCCATAGATGATTTCCATCATTTTAATCTTAAAATTGTGTCAACCTCTACAATATTTGACAATCTAGTGTATTAACTCCTTAATTCTCTTTACTCTCCTCCCTTACCATCTTACTCTTCTGGTGTACTTTATACTTCCCAGATGTACCTTGGAATTAACATATTATCAGGATTGCTGACAATTATTTTTCAATCTTTACCATGTAAGTAGATAATTTTGGAGGAAATAGAACAGCCTGTTTGGTTGGAGTGTTGCCATTATCATTTTTATTATTACTGAATTTATTTATTTTTAATTGGAGGATAATTGCTTTATAATATTATTTTGGTTTCTGCCATGCATCAACATGAATTAGTCATAAGTATACATATGTCCCCTCCCTCTTGAACCTCCCTCCCAACTCCCATCCCATTCTACCTCTCTACTTGTCACGGAGCACCTCATTTGCGCTCCCTGCATCATACAACAAATTCTCACAGGCTATCTAATTTTACATACAGTGATGCTACGTACATTCAATGCTACTCTCTCAATTTGTGCCACTCTCTCCTGCCCCTGTTGTGGCCACAAGTTTGTTCTCTATGTCTGCGTTTCCACTGCTGCCTTGCAAATAGCTTCATCAGTACCATTTTTCCAGATCTCATATATATGGATTAATATGTTATATTTGTTTTTAATTTCTGACTTACGTCACTCTGTATAATGGGATCTAGGTTCATCCACCTCATTAAAACTGACTCAGATGTGTTTCTTTTAATGGCTGAGTAGTATTCCATTGTATATATGTATCATAGATTCTTGTCTTAAATCTCTAATGAACCTCAAAACCCATTTCCTTGCCCCATATGTGTCATCTACCAATTTGTTATTCCCAATGTCGCTGTTAAAGTCTTCCCTCTGGAATTAACAATGGCACACCAAACAATTACAGAATGTTGCACCTCCCTATCTTTCTAGTTGCATCTCTTATCTTTTCCCCAGAATCACTTAGTTCATCAATTATAAGGAATACTTCAAGTTCCTCTACATGTAGTCTGTCTTCTCCTTATTTGGATTTTTTTCTTGTCTTAAACCCTTTATGCATGTTCCTCAATTTTATGTCCCAGTTCATCTTACAAACTTTAAACTGTATCTCGTTTTAAGTTCATGTTACTGAAATGAATAATTACATTAAAAAAAAATCAAACAATTTGCCTGACAATAGGCATGGCTTATATTTATCACAAGTTTCTTTTATGAATATATGTGACTATGTGTCTGGCTTTGCTATTTAAAGGGGCAAAATTAAAATGAATAATGTAAAGCACCCGCATGACATAATGCTAGACTTACTGATTTCATCCTTACTTAGTGTTTGTGTGTGTTTGTGTTCAGTCATGTCAGACTCTTTGTGACCCCATGGATTCCTCTGGTCTATAGAATTCTTCAGGCAAGAATACTGGAGTGGGTTACCATTTTCTCCCTCCAGGAGATCTCTGCAACCCAGGGATTGAGCACATACCTCTTGCATCTCCTGCACAGGCAAATTCTTTACCATTAGCACCTAGGAAGCCCATCCTCACATAGGCATACAGGCAATTCACCAGGATGCTCTAATTTCCATGGTATACAAGTTATGCTCATCTGTCACCACAAAGTGTTGTTATGCTGCTGCCTTGGTATATATAGAGACCACAAATGACAGACATATCATGGCCTTAAAATGGTGATCCTATACAGATATTGATCATAGACTATTAGTAATTGTTTCTGTGACCGGACTGAGAGATACCAGAAACGATTGATCTTGACAGTAGAAAAAGAAAACTTGCATGAGAGATTAACTTTTATGTTCAAGTTTTGCTAGTTAGTAGTCATTTCTCAGCGTTATTTTATGTTTTTTGTTTTTTTTTTACAGAAGTGGTCATTTGATACCACCCATCTTTCTGTCTTACGATGTAGTTAATTTGAAAGAGTTATTGATCACTTTTTTGCAGTTATGTAAATAATTGAAGTATATATGTGTGTGTGTGTGTGTGTGTATACTGAGACAGTTTCAATTGTTATATAATTTTATGAACAATTACACCTACTTCCTAAAATTTCCCATTGAATGTTTGTACAACTGACCTAGTTCTCCAATCTTTCCATGTTCTTATTTCTTGTCATGATCTTAATTATGTCTACTTCTGTTTATTCAAATTTCAGGCATATATAACATTGTTGGGAATTTAAGAAACATATTAAATTTTAATTTGGGGCGATTTCATACAGAGAAGAACGTATCACATTTTAGGAGGAAGTTACTTTGATTGCCCCACATGAAGTTTCGATTATTTTATCGGTTCACTATATGCCAATAATTCATTCCTGAGTATGATGATGATATTTTACATGTTAATTCTTAAATATGTGTAGTGAAACATTATTTAAGCAAAAAATTTTAAACTTCTAAAGTATTGTTTTAAAGTATTTATTTTGTATTGGGTTGATGTGCAAATACTCTGCATTACATACACCTCTTCTAATATGTATATTATTTTTATATTTGTATTCACAGTAGGAAATTTTTTCAAATATGTACATCTAATGAAATTTTAATGAAATTACCCTTATGACTACTAAAAGTGAATATTTTTAATTTCTGTTATTTTCTAAAAGAGTAATTCCATGAAAATGTCAAATATATTTTAATAAACATAAATGAAAGAATATTTTATTACCAGAAAATGAATAGCTATAATAAACTTTCAATAAATATTGAATAATTTTGTTCTTCATTAATGAAACTCCACCAGAACACCCCAAACTGATTTCTTTACTATTTGCACCACATATCCTCAAATTTCTAACTTATGTCTGGTCCTACCAGCTACATGTTTTAAGGCAAGGATCACTTTGCCATACTTGGTTTCTATCATGTGCTATCTAGCTTGGCACCAAATGCTTTTTGATAATTTAAATGAGAATGATTTTTCAACTGGTATAACCTTAAAGACTTTACCCTCTAAAAAACCTTTGGAAATCACAGAGAGGAAACTATTTTATCTCTTAGAGCAAGACTTTGGGGATGCTCACAGTTGAGTTTAAATCTTTGTTTCTCGAACTACTAATTATATCACATGTGCTATACCTAAGAGTTACTTAAGATTTTTTACATACACCACTTTTCTGATGAATGAAGATGTATCACTCATAGTAATATTTGAGAATAGATATGCTATTGTTTATAAAGAGGTTTTTAAGGTTCATGATTGCAGGACATTGCAATGGTAGTAATGATTGTGTTTGTAATTATTACAATAAAATGTAGTTACACTGCATAAATAATATTCAAAGAATAGCTCAATATTAAGGAAATTTTTAAACATAATAGATTATCTGTCTACCTACCCATGCTTCTTGGATAAATGATACTTTATAGGAGTGGGAGCAGGTAAATAGCTCTGAAACTCACAACCACAGCTAAGTTAATTATTTTTAAAATTGATTTTACTCCTTAGGGAATTGAGACTTGCAAATTCTCATACAATTTGTAAATGATGGAACCAGTGTTTTCATCCAGGTTTGACTGGTTCCAAAATATGTTTATCTCCAGATTGTGCCATGTTGCCTCCTTATGGATTGTGACCTTTCACAATGATATTAACAACATGTGATTTGTAAGAGACTGAAAAAATAGTACTGCCTTAAAGAATGTATTAGGCCCCTGTCCTTGTAGTGGTAATTATTTTGAGACTGCTGCTAAGTCACTTCAGTCGTGTCCGACTCTGTGCAACCCCGTAGACGGCAGCCCACCATGCTCCCCTATCCCTGGGATTCTCCAGGCAAGAACACTGGAGTGGGTTGCCGTTTCCTTCTTCAATGCATGAATGTGAAAAGTGAAAGTGAAGTTGCTCAGTCGTGTCAGACTCTTAGTGACCCCATGGACTGCAGCCTACCAAGCTCCTTTGTCCATGGGATTTTCCTGGCAAGAGTACTGGAGTGGGGTGCCATTGCCTTCTCTGATTTTGAGACTAGCTAAATACTATAGGGTATTCTTTGAGACCTCATAGTCTCTAGCCCACCAGGCTTCTCTGTCCATAGGATTCTCCAGGCAAAACTGTGTAGCCATTCCCTTTTCCAGGGGATCTTTCTGACCCAAGGATGCATTTCTGCATTGCATCCAGTTTCTTTACCCTGTGAGCCACTAGGGAACCCATATAGTATTTGGAGACTAGTTAAATACTATACGTTATACTATACATAAGGGTGCTCCTCAAAAAAACTAAAAATAGCTACCATATGATCCAACAAACCCAGGCCTGAGCATATATCCAGACAAAAAATGTAATTCAAAAAGACACATACACCCCAGTGTTCACAGTAGCACTATTTATAATAGACAATACGAGGAAATAACACAAGTACCCATCGACAGATGATTGGCTTAAGAAGATGTGGTGTGTACACACACACACACACACACACACAGAGTAGGATATTACTGAGCCATGAAAAAGAATGAAATATTGTCATTTGCAGCAACATGGATCTACCAAGGGGATATTATACTTAGTGAAGTAAGTCAGACAGTGAAAGATAAATACCAGATTATACCACATACATTTGGAATGTAAAAAAAAAATATTACAAATGAATCTATATGCAAAAAGAAATAAATTCAGACATAGAAAACAAACATCATTACCAATGGAAGAGGGACAAATTAGGAGTATGGGATTAGCAAATACAAACTACAGTTCATATAATAGATAAGCAGCAAGGATTTACTATATAGCACAGGGAATTAAGTTCAAATTTTGTAATAACCTATAATAGAAAATAATCTGAAAAAATACATATATAATTGAATCATTTTGCTGTATACCTGAAACTATCAAATACTGTAAATTATCTATATTTAACTAAAAAAGAAATAATTATAATTGGTAGAGATACAGGGCAATTTTATTTGAAGCTTATACTTAGGCTTTCATAAAATAATATCCATATGGAATAAAAAATAGGCTATGGCAGCTGGATGGCATTTGAATTACTAAAAATGTATCAGAAAAAGTTCTCACCAACATTGAGAAAAACTTCTCTGTATCTTTAAGTGGAAAAGAATCATTATAAATATTTTACATAAAATCTTGAGATTATAGAGCATTTTTATGAGTATAGCTTGAATTTAGGAACTTGTATGGGAAAATGCGTTTTTTCCTATTAATAAAAAATACCTTTTAGAGTAATGAAGCTTCTCTGGTGGCTCAGTTGGTAAAGAATCCACCTGCCGATAATGCAGGAGACCCAGGTTTGATCCTTGCGTCTGGAAGATCCTTTGGAAAAGAGAATGGCAAAGCACTCCAATATTTTTGCCTGGAGAATTTCATGGGCAGAGGAGCCTGGTGGGCTACTGTACATGGGATCACAAACAGTTGGACACAATTGAGCAACTAACACTAGAGTAATGAAGTCACAATTCAAACAAACGCACCAGGTATTATTGTCAATGAGATATATTTTTATATGGGCTTCCCAGTTGGTTCAGTGAAAAATAATCTGCCTACCAATGCAGGAGACACAGGTTCCATCCCTGGCTCAAGAAAATCCCCTGGAGGAGGAAATGACAAGCCACTCCAGTATTTTTGCCTGGGAAATCCAATGGACAGAGGAGCCTGGTGGGCTTCCATGGGGTTGTAGAAGAGTTGGACATGACTTAGCAACTAAACAACAGCAACAGAATTTTCTATACACACACTTTAACTAGAAATAAACCACTATTTTATACAGGTTTAGTCCATCATTATTCTAGTTTAAATTTGGTTTTGCCTGAATCTTTTATGTTAGAAGTCATTCTCTGGGGCGGAAAAAAAAAAAAAAAAACACAACAAACTATTTTTTCAGACGTGAGAACTCACAGTTTACTTAATGTAAATAAAAATTAAAAGGGATTTGTTCAAAATGGAGATGTATCAGCTGTCAATATATTAAAACAACATGGTGGATATTTTAAGGCTTCAATGACTAATGCAATTAGGGCATCTTTCTGTTGTTTTATTTTAAATTTTATTTTTATATGGTATTCTCCATAATATAATGTTGGTAGTTTTCAAATTCACAACAAATTCAAACACACTTCTTTCAAAAGGATTTCTTGCTTTATAAAATTTGTGTGCTTCAATGCCCTTTTATTTTTGAGAACTCATGGAGAAATCATTCCATATACAATTTAATGATACATTCAAATTAAGTGTGACCACTCTGAAAAAACTGTAAAACCATTCAGTTCCACATCTGATATCCTGTTACCTATTTAGATTAATGAGTTAAGAGAGTAGTCTCAACTAATCTGTAGATAAAATCATGATGAATGTTAATTACTCTTAAAGAAAAATCAAGAACTTGATCTATTTGAACCACAGTAGAGAGTTGATTTTGGAGCCCCCCCCCAAAATAAAGTATGACACTGTTTCCACTGTTTCCCCATTTCCCATGAAGTAATGGGACCAGATGCCATGATCTTCGTTTTCTGAATGTTGAGCTTGAAGCCAATTTTTCACTCTTCTCTTTCACCTTCATCAAGAGCCTCTTTAGCTCCTCTTCACTTTCTGCCATAAGGGTGGTGCCATCTGAATATCTGAGGTTATTGATATTTCTCCTGGCAATCTTGATTCCAGCTTGTGCTTCTTCCAGCCCAGCGTTTCTCCTGATGTACTCTGCATATAAGTTAAATAAGCAGGGTGACATATACAGCCTTGACGTACTCCTTTTCCTATTTGGAACCAGTCTGTTGTTCCATGTCCAGTTCTAACTGTTGCTTCCTGACCTGTTTCTCAAAAGGACGGTCAGGTGGTCTGGTATTCCCATCTCTTGAAGAATTTTCCAGTTTATTGTGATCCACAGAGTCAAAGGCTTTGGCATAGTCAATAAAGCAGAAATAGATGTTTTTCTGGACCTCTCTTGCTTTTTCCATGATCCAGCGGATGTTGGCAATTTGATCTCTGGTTCCTCTGCCTTTTCTAAAGCCAGCTTGAACACCTGGAAGTGCATGGTTCAGGTATTGCTGAAACCTGGCTTGGAGAAGTTTGATCATTACTTTACTAGCATGTGAGATGAGTGCAACTGTGCAGTAGTTTGAACATTCTTTTGCATTGCCTTTCTTTGGGATTGGAATGAAAACTGACCTTTTCCAGTCCTGTGGCCACTGCTGAGTTTTCCAAATTTGCTGGCACATTGAATGCAATGCTTTCACAGCATCATCTCTTAGGATTTGAAACAGCTTAACTGGAATTCCATCACCTTCACTAGCTTTGTTCATAGTGATGCTTTCTAAGGCCCACTTGACTTCCTGTTCCAGGATGTCTGGCTCTAGGTGAGTGATCACACCATCGTGATTATCTTGGTCGTGAAGATCTTTTTGGTACAGTTCTTCTGTGTATTCTTGCCAGCTTTCCTTCATATCTTCTGCTTCTGTTAGGTCCATACCATTTCTGTTCTTTATCGAGCCCATCTTTGCATGAAATATTCCCTTGGTATCTCTAATTTTCTTGAAGAGATTTCTAGTCTTTCCATTTCTGTTGTTTCCCTCTATTTCTTTGCATTGATCTCTGAGGAAGTCTTTCTTGTCTCTCCTTGCTATTCTTTGGAACTCTGCATTCAGATGCTTATATCTTTCCTTTTCTCCTTTGCTTTTCACAGCAATTTGTAAGGCCTCCCCAGACAGCCATTTTGCTTTTTTGCATTTCTTTTCCATGGGGATGGGCTTGATCTTGTCTCCCGTATAATGTCACGAACCTCTGTCCATAGTTCAGCAGGCACTCTATCTATCAGCTCTAGTCCCTTAAATCTATTTCTCACTTCCACTGTATAATCATAAGGGATTTGACTTAAGCCATACCTGAATGGTCTAGTGGTTTCCCTACTTTCCTCAATTACTGCGCATGGTGATTGCAGCCATGAAATTAAAAGACACTCCTTGGAAGGAAAGTTATGACTAACTTAGTAGCATATTAAAAAGCAGAGACATTACTCTGCCAACAAAAGTCCATCTAGTCAAGGCTATAGTTTTTCCAGTGATCATGTATGGATGTGAGAGTTGAACTGTGAAGAAAGCTGAGTGCTGAAGAATTGATGCTTTTGAACTGTGGTGTTGGAGAAAACTCTTGAGAGTCCCTTGGACTGCAAGGAGATCCAACCAGTCCATTCGAAAGGAAATCAGTCCTGGGTGTTCATTGGAAGGACTGATGCTGAAGCTGGAACTCCAATACTTTGACCATCTCATGTGAAGAGTTGACTCATTGGAAAAGACTCTGATGCTGGGAGGGATTGGGGGCAGGAGGAGAAGGGGACGACAGAGGATGAGATGGCTGGATGGCATCACCAACTTGATGGACATGGGTTTGGGTGAATCCAGGAGTTAGTAATGGACAGGGAGGCCTGGTGTGCTATGATTCATGAAGTCGCAAGGAGTCGGACAAGACTTAGTGACTGAGCTGAACTGAGAGAGTTGATAGAGTTGGGAAAATATCCGTCTTCTGTTTCATAGAGGTAACTGTCTTACAAAATATACACATAAAAATATTCACTATTAACGTTAGGATGCTTTAAGTCAAAATTGAAGGCAAAAGGAGAGGGGGCAACAAGGGACGGCATGGTTAGATAGCATTACTGACTCAATGGAAATGAATCTGAGCGAGCTCTGGGAGATAGGGAAGGACAGGGAAGTTTGTTGTACAGGAGTTCATGGGGTCATAAAGAGTCAGGCACAATTTAGCGACTGAACAAGAAGTCAAAATATTCCATCTATCTAGCATTTAATGGAGAACATCCCTGTTTTTAAAGGAAGGCTCATTTTTTGTTTGATCTTGTATTTATTTTGATCCTTCTTAATTTTAAACAGATCTAAAGCTGGACCTCCGTGATCATGATTAGATGTCTGTGCCGAATTGTGTAGTTTACCTCACTTAGGATAGAAAGACAACACAGTTTATTGACAACACTCACAGTTTATAAATCAAAATCACGAACAGTGATATGACAGCCAGTTTCTCTCATCACACACAGGCGCGCACACACACACACACACACACACACACACACACACACTTTATTGCATACCTCTTCAGACAAGTCAGTGTACTGATCTGTTATTTTCATATTTTCTACAATGAACATATACCTTGTGATAGGCCACTGAAAAGAAAGGCTCTGTGAATGAGAGTATATTAAATCCATCATAAAGCTTATGTAAGTTTGAATATGAGAAGCAGAAATAAAGTCATTATATATTAGATGGAAAAGCTGGAGAAAATGCATGCGATGACTGAGCTCACAGCAGTTGCTGTTGTTCGGTCACTTAGTCATACACAACTCTTCTGCAACCCCATGGACTGCAGCTCACCAAGCTCCTCTGTTAACAGGATTTTCCAGGCAATAATACTGGGATGAGTTGCGATCCCACCCTGGGATCAAACCTGTATTTCCTGCACTGCAAGCAGATTCTTCACCCCAGAGCCACTAGGGAAGTACCAAGAACTTACAAAAGTATTGATTAATATACCCCTGAATCATTTACTGCAGTTGACCTAAAGATCAAAGCAAAAAGCCAAGCACAGCAATGACATCACACACTTAACTGAAATGTTATCAATTTTAAAACAACTGAATTCTTTCTTTATGATAAATTATAGGTAACTATTATATATTAGATTTCTAGAAAGCTGCCTAAAGGCAAAATCATTGATTTTTCTTCTTACATTTACCACAAAACAGTAACCAAACAATATATTCCTATTCTTTGTTCTATTACCAACATAAGCAAAAATATGAGTTTACTTTAGGATCTTTTGTCCCCTTCATGGATCACAGCCTTGTAGCAAAGGAGTTTGCCTAACTCCAAGAAGCTATGAACTATGCCATGCAGGGCCACCCAAGACAGATGGGTCTTAGTGCAGTGTTCTCGCAAAACATGGTCCGGGAGGAGGAAATGGCAATCTGCTCCAGTATTCTTGCCGTGAGAATGCCATGAATAGTATGAAAAGGTCAGAAGATATGACACCAGAAGATGAGAGCCCCCAGGTCCTTTATTACATTTTTCTGTTTTTCTTCACATCACTTATAACAAACCTAGTCAGAACATTATATATCATATACATATATATATATATATGATTTTTAATGTTTTATTCTCCAGTATCCTCTAAGTTCCCTGTAGACATGTAGAAACTCAGTTGCTTCAGTGTTTGATTGCTCAATGTCTCAGTGTCTGATTTTTGTGACACTATAGACTGTAGCCCGCCAGGCTTCTCTGTCCCTGGGATTCTCCAGGCAAGAATACTAGAGTGGGTTGCCATGTACTCCTCCAGGGGATCTTCCTCACCCGAGGATCAAACTGACATCTCCTGGATCTCTTACATTGCAGGTGGATTTTTTTACCATGGAGCCACTGGGGAAACGCCCTGTAGACAGAGACTTCATCCATTTATTCATTGCTGTGTCATTCAAGGCTTGTAAGTTACCTAACATTATCATGAACATGCATGCAGTGTTTATTTACTGAAGGACATTAAGTCCCAATCTCTGTGTTTTTCTAGAGATCTGCATCCCTAAATGACACTTCTATTCTGCTATGGCTCCATTCTTGGGATGCCCATGAGCCTCACCTGTTTTCAGACACACTGCTGCCTGCTTGACTTGGTTATAAAAGTGTTCTTGCTAACTTCACTCACTGAGAACATAGCATCTAGTCCCTGTTAAGAATTTTAACCAATAGTTTGGTTTTCTTTTTACAATGTCAAGAACTGCTTAATTTTTAATATTTGGGAATTGTCTTACAAAGAAAGGCTAAAGATTTCATATTTTTTTCACTGAGTTGTATGTAGTTAAACTATTTAACCTACATTTGATAGAGTGTATCAGAAAATGGGAACTCTTCCACTTGAATCCAGAAACAATGGCTAGAATGTTATTGAACCCAGGCCTACTGAAAGTGTACAAATAATAGACTATTTGAAAATGTAAATAAAATAAGGCAGTGGTTGAGAAGAGAATAAGCTTAAAAAAGTAAATGGCCTTACCACTTTTTATCATTTCTCTTTTAGATATCCAGTTTCTTACAAAGATGCCTTTTTTTCAAAATTACAGTATGGTTGCTATGGTAATATGTGCTTTATAAATCAAGTGCAAAGGCTGTCTTCATTTCCACTGTGTCCCAAAATAATAAAGAAGATTATTAAAGTGGAGTCATGAGAGTCTGAAAAGAATCTGGGGTGAGAAAAAAAAAAAAGAAGGCTTTCAACATTAAAAGCAAAATTTCAAAAGATCCCACAAAGACCTCATTAAGCATTTGTGGTAGCCTTGGGGGTCACTCAGTGATACTCTGGACAGCTTTGGACAGCTTTCCAATTCTTCTTGGAGAAGAATAATTTTGGACAGCTTTCCAATTCTTCTTGAGAGAGAGTGTGGACAATTGATGATCAATTATTCACTGATATTTGACAGGGCTGACAGTCACTTGTGTGATTTGGGATTATTTTCTTTCACAAGAGAATGAGTGAGTTAGCATCTCTGTGATAGGATTTCAAACATAGTGGATCCCTTAGTGGGTTGAGTACTTTTTACAATTTCTTTCCATCATTACCAGTTTAGACTTACACAAGGTCCACATCTACTTCTTTCAACATAAAAGGAGATGATTTTTACTCTTCTTTACAGTGAAAATTATTCTAACACACAGATTGGAGGCAAGCCACTCAGAGGCTTTATAAAACATGTCACCACTCCAGAAGTCATTATTCTTTGTGTGAACATTTGACTGGGGATACCGTTTTTGTGTTTCCCTGTGATCACTGGGAGAGCATGGTTGCAGATTGAAGCTGCTACATCTATCCTGCCAGGAGGGGCTGAAGAGCTTTCAGAGGACACCTTGCACAATTAATAGCAGGTGTCCTGCACCCGAGCCTTCATCACAGGGAACCCTTGCACAATTAAAATTACTGCAGCCAAGACTGAAGCTCTTTATCAATGGGGATTTTTAATTGAATTGTCCCATGATGGCTCTATTTTCTGTCTTCTCTCTGTCTACTCTATGCAATGAGGGCCGCCAAGACACTGACCAGAACACACATTAGGGTTCCACAGGAGGTTCAAGGGTAAAGGGATTTTACACAAGACTAAACACTGTCTGCTGTTTAAGTGCATGCATTCTGCATTTCTGTTTCAGTGATGATATTACCTGTCTATGAAAAATCTTGTTGGCGAAAATCATAGGTACTTAGCTTCATATTTTGAATATACACATTCAAAAATTGGTATTTTCTAGCAGATTGGGATTTTGATTCATCTATAGATTATATTTTAGTAAGCACTTTTGCATTCATATATATGTGCTGTGGATAAAATGGAGATATAAAAATTAGCATGGTTATTTAATTCTTCTCTGGTGGCTCAGACAGTAAAAAATCTGCCTGCAATGCAGGAGACCCGAGTTCAATACCTGGATTGGGAAGATCCCCTGAAGAAATTAATGGCTACCCACTCCAGTATTGTTGCCCGGAAGAGCCCATAGACAGAGGAGCCTGATGAGCTATAGACCATGGGGTTCCAAAGAGGCGGAAATGAGTGAGCAACTAACATTTTCACTGCCGTTTGACGAAAGGAGACCTGTAGTTAGAGAACTAGAAGTAACAGAAAAACTTCATCTTTCTATGAATTGCCTGATTGTATAAGTGAACTGATTGTCGGTGGTGGTACAAATGGCATGCATGATTATCTACTTGTGGAGATAAGAATATGAGACAATGCATGGAGTTCCTTTCTGCTCAAGTATTCTCATAGATATCGTGTGTGAATAGGCATCAGAAACTCTTGATGGGTCAAAACTGACTCAAAATTTTCCTGGAGACGTTTTTAAACAATTGATATCAAGTACAAACCATAGGAGACTCTCCACTTCGAGACTATTATTATCAGCTTGTTGTATTATCCATTTCATCTGTAAGTACCTTTTTCCTTTTTCAAATCCAATAAATGCTTTGAACGAACTCTAAGCAAAGTTCATTTTACTGGTAGAATAAATTGCTTGTACTGAGCATGCTCCAGGAGTTGGTGATGGACAGGGTAGCTTGGCATGCTGCAGTCCACAGGGTCACGAGAGCTGGATACCGCTGAGCAACTGAATTGACTATTGTTCTAAGCTTTATAATAATCAGAGCTAATTTTTCTTAGGTTATCTATTTCTCTTGTGATCCACCTTAGTGCTTTCCCATGAACTTAATTCCCTTTCATGTGATGCTAACATGAATTTTATTAGACTCTAAGTAAAAAGCTTGCTCTTTTGTGCTCTGTTGCCAGACATGTGAGTCTTGGGTCCTATCTTCAACCTTCACTCTAACTTGATTAATGTTTTTGAAAGGCTTATGTTACTTCTGTGAACTCCCCTTTTCCTTTCATTCAAACCATACTGACAACAGGTTTTAATCTCAGAGCTCTTAAATATTCATTATCTATGAAGCACTTTAGGGTATCTGGGAGAAAGATTTATTATTTGTAGCACTGTTGAAAAAATATATGCTGTATTATTTAGCACATATTGAGTCATCTACTTTTTGTGTATTATGTGAAAGTGAATGTCACTAAGTTGTGTCAGATTCTTTGTGACACCATGGACTATACAGTCCATGGAATTCTGCAGGTCGTAATACTGCGGTGGATAGCCTTTCCTTTCTCTAGGGTATCTTCACAACCCAGGGACTGAACCGAGGTCTCTTGCCTTGCAGGCGATTCTTTACCAGCTGAGCCACAAGGGGAGGCCAAGAACACTGGAGTGGGTAGACTATCCCTTCTCCACGGGATCTTCCCAACCCAGGAATCGACTAGGGGTTCTCCTGGATTGCAGGTGGATTCTTTACAAACTGAACTATATAAAATGTATCAAAATGCATGTTCCTTGGGCAGACTGGAGTGGATTGCGGAAATGCTGGATTAGAAGGCAAGGTTAATGTCTGACCATATTTTTCCTTATGTTTATATGTCAAGATGGGCTTCCCATGTAGCACTAGTGGTAAAGAACGCGCCTGCCAATCCAGGAGACTTGAGAGATGTGGGTTCCATCTCTGGGTCAGAAACATCTCCTGGAGTAGGAAATGGCAACCCATTCCGGTATTCTTATCTGGGAAATCCCATGGACGGAGGAGCCTGACAGGCTATGGTTCGTAGGGTTGCAAAGGGTCAGATCAGACTGAAGCAGCTTAGCTCACATGCACAATATGTTAAGATAACACATTTCAAGAATAACATGTAATGCCTAATTGAAATTTTGTAGGTACTAGAAAAATGAAAATAAAATAGAAACAAATTTATTTCTCCTTCTACCCAGGAAAAATTACACTGAAATTCTTGTAACAGATTCATCAAATTTTCATAATGATATTTATATGTGATAGCATCTCTGTACACCATGAATCAATTCCATTTCCATTTAATTTATCAACAATATCACTTCTATTGATATGTCTAATGAACTTCAGTGATGCTGAAAACCTGATGATATTTTAGTTTTTTTCTATACTAAGTCATATGTTATTTTTTTTCCTTAGTGCTTCCAAAACACATTCATTCTTCTTTCCATTTTTTTTAAATTCATCAGGTTTATTAGAACATGCTTTGGAGTTTATTCAGAATCAATATTTCCAGGCACATGGTCTTTTTTTTTTCTAAATATGTAGTTTAAAAATACTTTTGCTTTATCTGCAGAATTTTTTAAAATGATAGCTTTCAGTATATATACTGTTTTCCTACTTTGATTTTTCTTCTGATTTATCCTATTTTCTTCATGTTTAATTTCTCTTTATTCTAAGTATAATAGCTTGCCTATGTTCCTGTTAAACTGGTTTCTTTTCTTCCATTTTTATGGTTGCTTTGTATCTTCTCTTTCACTATTTGTCTTAAGGCATTATTTTGTTGTTGCATGGTTTTGTGTCCTTTCAACTATAGTATTTGTTTCTGACATAATTTATATTCTATTATTTCTAATTCTTTCTTGACTTCTGGGACCTCAATAATCAGTCTAGATCTGTTATGTTTTGCTCTTTCATGTTTTGTATTATTTTGTTAATATCTTTAAACCTGTGCAAACATGGAGTTTGGTTTTTCAGTTCTAAGATTGGGATATGAACGGATCTATTGAAGGAGACATTATTTCATCACAGTGCTATATATTTCAAAACTGATAAATGAAGACACATTCCGGAGAATATTATGCTTTACCTTTAAAAATATGAATCTTAATCTTAATTCTTTCTATTTCTCTGACCTTACTTCAGTTCAGTTCAGTTGCTCAGTCGTGTCCAAATCTTTGTGACTCCATGAATCACAAAGGCCAGGACTCCCTGTCCATCACCATCTCCTGGAGTTCACTCACACTCACGTCCATCGAGTCAGTGATGCCATCCAGCCATCTCATCCTCTGTCGTCCCCTTCTCTGCCTGCCCCCAATCCCTCCCAGCATCAGAGTCTTTATCAATGAGTCAACTCTTTGCATGAGGTGGCCAAAGTACTGGAGTTTCAGCTTTAGCATCATTCCTTCCAAAGAACACCCAGGGCTGATCTCCTTTCGAACAGACCGGTTGGATCTCCTTGCAGTCTAAAGGACACTCGGGAGTCTCTCCACCACCACAGTTCAAAAGCATCAATTCTTTGGTGCTCAGCCTTCTTCACAGTCCAACTCTCACATCCATACATGATCATTGGAAAAACCATAGCCTTGACTAGACGGACCTTTGTTGACAAAGTAATATCTCTGCTTTTCAATATGCTATCTAGGTTCATAAGTTTTCTTCCAAGGAGTAAGCATCTTTTAATTTCATGGCTGCAATCACCATCTGCAGTGATTTTGGAGCCCTTCAAAATAAAGTCTGACACTGTTTCCACTGTTTCCCCATCTATTTCCCATGAAGTCATGGGACCTTACTTAGGGGTTGGTTTATATTTTCAAAACTTTTTTTTTCTTTTTTATATATATTCTGTATTCTTCTCTTCATTTTATTTGGTCCTTTATTTTTCATTAATCTTAGTTGTGTAATTTCTGAGAATAAAGGGAGACCTCAATGTGACAGCATATTTTTAACATAGGAATTCCCATTAAATATAATATCTAATAAGTTGGGTTATGACTTATCTGTCATATTTATTTTTTCTTATATTTATTATTTTTATTATTTATTAGAGTCCCTTAACTTGAAGATTTTTCAAAATTTTATCTGTATGGTTTCATATCCATGAATTTGGACATTCTTTTGTACATCTCTGTTTACTGTTAATTGCCTTTTATTTTATATACTTTCATAGTTTTTCCCAACATGTGTTTTTCATCATTGATATGAGAGTTTGGAGATATTTAATTTGCTTTTATTGGTCTTCCCTTTCTTACTACTACTTCCAAATACTAAATCTTTGAAAAACTTACTGAATTTCATTTCAAGACTATCTTTATTTTTCATTTTGTGTTTGTTTTTTCCTGAATAGTTATTTTCCTTAGATGAATTCCACAGAGATGGTTCATGAATGAGATGTTATTTAATTTTGTACATATTCCAACATGTCTTTCTACAGTCTTCTAATATGATGATTAACTGCCCTCCTGTTTGCTTATTGGATCATAACCCTTCATTGCAAAGCCTACATGTCTATTCCCTTGTCTAATGTGACCTTGTGAGCATTTTTTTTTTTAAAGATACTCATCTGGTTGCCTTTCCTTATGAAGTTATCTGTTTTCCCATTTTAAAACCTATGTGATATCTTTTTATGAAAACAGCTCAAATTCAAGAAATTGTGTTGAGATTTATCTCACTTTTTCAGTGTTTTTGACTAATCTTGAATTTCCTTTAATCTCTGTATAGTGTTCCATTTGTCTAATTTTATTTTTCCCTGAAAATAGGATCATATTTAACCTCACGAATTTTTCTATTGTTTTTCTCTTTCTTCTCTCTGTTGAATATTTATCATTTGAGTCATTAATATGGGCAAGTATTATACCGATTTAATCTTCTCACCTATTACACACACACACACACACACACACACACACATCTTTGCATTTTCATAATGTTGTTCCATCACATAACCAATCAGTTGTTTCTGAAGTGGAGCACATGTACTCCAGAAATTGTGTAGGACAATCTTTAGGATAACAAAATTGTTCTAAATCTGCCAAGTCAGAGAGCGCGAGTTTGTGCTAAGTGGTAGGTTGCACAGTATAGCAGGCTGAGCACTGGCATTCAATCGCTTACTCATTTGCAATGTATTGCTGGCTATCTGGGGCATTAATTGTACTATTGTTGACTCTTTATTTCGTTCCATTGATTTCTTGATTTATGTCATCCTCCTCCATAAACCTCTAACCACAGTTCAGTTCAGTTCAGTTCAGTTGCTCAGTTGTGTCCAACTCTCTGTGACCCCATTAACTGCAGCACGCCAGGCCTCCCTGTCTATCACCAACTCCTGGAGTCCACCAAAACCCATGTCAATCAAGTCGGTGGTGCCATCCAACCACCTCATCCTCTGCCATCCCCTTCTTCTCCTGCCCTCAATCTTTCCCAGCATCAGGGTCTTTTCAAATGAGTCAGCTTTCTGCATCAGGTGGCCAGAGTATTGGAGTTTCAGCTAACCACGGTAAACATTGTCATTTTAGCTCTTTGTGATTGAATTCAGTTTTAGGATGTGCGGGTAATGATGAAACTGTCCCAGGGATGGGAGAAGAAAATATTAGCACTGTCCTCTGTGAGCTAGAAATGATCAAAGTAGGATTTCTGACACCTGCTGGAAAGTAGTGCCAGAACTATTTATCATTAAACTGGCTTTATATTAGCAGGAATATATTAATCAAATTTTCCAAAAATCACACATGGAAAACAAAACAAATTTGACTCTAGAAAATGTCACATGACTGTTTCACGAGGCAGATTCTGCTCTGTACTTCTAACTCCCTATCTGCTCACTATATTGTTGAAGATCTTTTAAAGAAATAATTTATTGGAGTACAGTTGCTTTACAATCTTGTGTTAGTTTCTACTATACAGCAAAGTGAATCAGTTATATATACAGTGTATACATACATATATATACATATATCCATACCTACACTTTTTCAGATTTCCTTCCCATTTAGTTAACCACAGAGCACTGAGTAGATTCCCTGTTCTATACAATACATTCTCATTAGTTATCTACTTTATGGTGGCTCTGCAGGTAAAGAATCTGCCTGCAATGTGGGAGACCTGTGTTGGGAAGACGCCTTGGAGAAGGGAACAGCTACCCACTCTAGTATTCTTGTCTGGAGAATTCCATGGACTGTCTATGGGGTTGCAAAGAGTTGGACATGACTGAGTGACTTTCACTTCACTTCAGTGTATATATGCCTAATATTTTAATGCTAGAATTTTTAAAAGAATGGAATTTAAGTGGGAAAGACCTAAATAAAATGTGAGCTAATGACAAAGTATCACTAGTCATTGTTGTCTTTGAAGGACAATAAACCAATAATAAATGAGAAAGTCTTCTAAGCCATCACTGGTATCCTCTGCCTGCTGCTGGCACTCAGGTAACATAAAGATGCTTCTCTAGTTGCTGGGCTTTGCCTGCCCCTCTTTAAAGAGAAACAAACCTCTCTGAGAAAAACGATATTTGCCATATATAGGGGAGAAATGCAATGTTAGTTTGGAACATATAATTTTGCTCAGATTCGTTTTAGGGAGATATGCATGAGAGTTTCCACTAACAGAGCTGAAGAGATGGAGATAAAAACCAAGATTCCAGGGGAAAAAAGTTCAGTATATGTATCATGATCTCCAAGAGAGAAAGGAACACACAATGTGTAGAAAGTAGATGGCATGCACTCACAAGATTTGACAAAATGTACAGAGTCAGAAATGGACATGGAGCAGCAGACTGCTTCAAAATTGGGAAAAGAGTATGTCAAGGCAGCATATTGTCATTCTGCTTCTTTAACTTATATGCAGAACACATCATGCAAAATGCTGGGCTGGATGACTCACAAGCTTAAATTAAGAGTGACAGGAGAAATATCAACAATCTTAGATATACAGATGATATCATTCTAACAGCAGAAAGTGAAAAGGAACTAGAGAGTTTCTTAATGAGTGTGAACAAGGAGAGTGAAAAAGCTGGCTTAAAACTCGACATTCAAAACTGAAGATCATGGCATCCAGTCCTATCATTTCATGGCAAATAGACGGGGACAAAGTGGAAACAGTAACAGATTTTCCTTCCTTTGGCTCCAAAAGTAAAAGACGCATAAAATTAAAAGACGCATGTTCCTTGGAAAGACAGCAATGACAAACCTAGACAACATATTCAAAAGCAGAGACATCACCTTGCACACAAATATCCATATAGTAAATCTATGTTTTTTCCAGTAGTCATGTATGGATACGAGAGTTGGACCGTAAGGAAGGCTGAGCACCTAAGAATTTATGCTTTTGAACTGTGGTTCTGGAGAAGACTCTTGAGAGTACCATGGACAGCAAGGAGATTAGGCCAGTCAATCCCAAAGGAAATCAACCCTGAATATTCATTGGAAGGATTGATGCTGAAACTGAAGATCCAATATTTTGGCCATCTGATGCAAAGGGTAGATTCATTGAAAAAGACCCTGATGCTGGGAAAGATTGAGGGCAGGAGGAGAAGGGGGCAACAGAGGATGAGATGGTTGGATGTCATCACTGACTCAATGGACATGAATTTGAGCAAACTCTGGGCGATAGTGAAGGACAGAGGAGCCAAGCATACTGCAGCCCATGAGGCAGCAAAGAGTGGGACATGATTTAGCAACTGAACAGCAACAACAACAAATTTGGAGGAATTGATATATTCATAAAAATAAATTCCAAGTCATGCTAGACTTTTGGTCAATATCTAAGAAGCAAAATCAAATGTTCCTATCCTCACTCCCTTTCAAATATTCTTATAGAGGAAACATTGTGAAGAAAGAGGTGGCATGATATTATCATGCTTTCCTGAGACAGTTTTCCTATTAATACCATCAGCTCTGTCCCCACTGTCTTCTTGAGAGACAGTCTCTGCCCACCCAAAGTTTCCCCACAACTTTCCACCAGAAGTTAAGACCAAAGCAAAAGCCACCTACAACATAACTCATTACCTCACGTTGGTGTCCCCAAAAGAGACATCCACCACTATCAAACCCCACCTTTGGCTGAAAGAACCAGCACTCAGGAGCTCATTCATTTTATGAATTTGAGCCAAGTTCCTGCAAATATCTGCCATACACAAGAGTCCAAATCAGAGCTCACCCACATTAAGAGAAGAGAGAACAGGTCTTGAGATTCTGGGACATGGAGGCTCTCTTCCATCTGGTGCCTCATCAGGGAGTGAAATATTCTGTCCTTTCCCCTAACAGGGACTCACTGGAGAGGGGACCATGTGTCCTACCTTCTGACTCCATCACCACCCGTCCCTGACCATGGTTAATTCAGATGTTACCCTACTAGCTTTGATATAGTATGGTTAGAATGTCAAATTTCCTTGGAAATTTGCTTCCTTGAAAACTGATGTAGACAGTTGTTAGAATTAAATCATCCTATTCTTCCTCTAATCTGTCTCTCTTCATATGAGAGGCTTTTTTTAATGTTTATGTTTAAACAAAGGAACAATATATATAAAGAAAACCATATAAAGAAATGATGTGAAAAGCAAACCACATCCTTAATACACTGTAATTAATTTATTTCTATTTACTGCAAAAAGTTCTTTGTTCAAAGGTTCTTTGCTCCTATACTCCCAGGTGCATATTACAATCTTTTTCATTGGTATAATCAACAAGGCAATACCAAGCTAAACATTTAAGATTTTCAATACATCCCATTTGGATTTATGTATGCTCAGAGAGAGGAGGGCATGACAACCCACTGCACTGTTCTTGCCTGGAGAATCCCATGGACAGAGGGGCATGGCAGGTTACAGTCGAGAGAGGAGGGCATGACAACCCACTGCACTGTTCTTGCCTGGAGAATCCCATGGACAGAGAGGGGCATGGCAGGTTACAGTCCATGGGGGCGCAAGGATTCAGACACAACTGAAGTGACTGAGCATGGCACACATGCTCAGAGCTCTGAATTTATTCCGTTACTACTTACATTCTACTTGGGAAAACTTTCATATACAAATTTTCAGTGTAAATTAAAATATGGTAAAGCATTACTGTCATTCCTCCAACTTATACATTTTGATTCAATATTCAGTTTTGTATGATCATTGAAATCAGTATTTTTGGCACCTCTCCACCCAAATGTCTTTTTTTTTTTTTTTTTGAGATGAGTGCAATTTTGGAACTTTTCTTTCTTTCCTATGTTTTCAGTGGAAGGACTCTTACAATATTTCTTAATTACCATAGTAAAGTTTCTTGCTTCTGCTTTTATTGGTGACATAACGCAAGGGATTGAATCAGATCATCAAAGCAGACGTATAGATCAGATGTCTCTGCCACTTCCAAGCTTTACTGATGATTTTATGATATCACCTCAGGCATAGCCAAGGAAGAAAGACAGCCTTTCAAAAAGTCCCCAGGTCTTTCTTCCTCCTAATTCTCCCATCACATGTGTTTGTACAGAATATCAGAGATTTCTCGGTGAGGTTTTATTTCTATGACAGGAAGAGCAATTTGTGCCATGAGACATCTTCACATTATGTTCAAACGATTATAAAGATTATGGAACATTTTTCAGGACTCAAAACATTTTTGGAGAACATTCTTCAAGACTCAAAAACCTACAGATTTAATTTTTAAATGGCAACTGTCGATATCAGACATGTTGATGAAACATTCTATAGATAGAACCATCTGTTATGTTTTCAAATATTTTCCTGGAATGTTTACAAAGGTGATTAGACCAGTTCCCATATCTTTATTCTTTTCCAGGGATCTCACTCCAGTAGAAAACGTAACTGGATTGCAGACCATTTATTTCCCAAGAGATACTGACTAAAACATTCAAGTTAAGAATGTTAACTCTGAATAATATTTAATATATTTCATGGAAGTCCCTGACACATTCTGTGTCTAAGACCGCATACTTGAATTTTCATTGATTTATAATAAGCTAATGATTCCAAAGGGCTTCCCAGCTGGCTTAGTGGTAAAGAATCACCTGCCAATGCAAGAGACACAGGAGACCTGAGTTCCATCCTCGGGTTGGGAAGATCACTTGGAGAAGGAAATGAGAACCCACTCCAGTAGTCTTGCCCGAGAAATCTGATGGATGGCAGAAACTGGTGGGCTGCAGGCCATGGAGTTGCAAAAGAGTTGGACATGGCTTAGCAACTAAAAAACAATGATTGATATGACTCATGAAAATATTCAGTTTTATTTATCAACATGGCCTCAGCATTAAGTTAGAGTGTGCCACATCAGAGTTCCAGTATGTATATTTTTTTGAATCAATAAATGAATGAATGAGGGATAAGGGAATAGTGAGTTGATGTTAAATTCAACAAAAGGAACAAAATGAGAAAGGTAGCTAGAAAGTTCTATCAAGAGAAAATCTAATTGTTAAAGATAATGATCCTTGATCTGTTTAAAATAAACCTGTTGTTTAGATTTAAAATTAAGAGTTCAGTTCATCCCAGTTCAGTCACTCCGTCCTGTCCAACTCTTTGCAACCCCATGGACGGCAGAATTCAAGGCCTGTCTGTCCCTCACCAAATCCTGGAGTTTATTCAAACTCATGTCCGTTGAGTCTGTGATGCCATACAACCATCTCATCTGTTGTCCCCTTATCCTGCTGCCTTCACTGTTTCCCAGCATCAGGGTCTTTTCAAATGAATCAGTTCTTCACCTCAGGTGGCCAAAGGATTGGAGTTTCAGCTTCAAAATTAGTCCTTCCAATGAATATTTAGGACCGATTTCCTTTAGGATGGACTGGCTGGATCTCCTTGCAGTCCAAGGAACTCTCAACAGTCTTCTCCAACACCACAGTTCAAAGGCATCAATTCTTTGGCACTCAGCTTTCTTTATAGTCCAACTCTCACATCCATACATGACTACTAGAAAAAACATAGCTTTGACTAGACGGACATTTGTTGGCAAAGTAATGTCTCTGCTTTCTAATAAGCTGTCTAGGTTGGTGATAGCTTTTCTTCCAAGGGTCAAGTGTCTTTTAATCCCATGCCTCGAGTCACCATCTGCAGTGATTTTGGAGTCCCAAAAGTAAAGTCTGTCACTGTTTCCACAGTTTCGCCATCTGTTTGCCATGAAGTGATGGGACAAGATACCATGATCTTAGTTTTCTGAGTGTTAAGTTTTAAGTCAACTTTTTCACTCTCCTATTTTAACTTCATCAAGAGGCTTTTTAGTTCTTTGTTTTCTGCTGTAAGGGTGGTGTCACATGCATATCTGAGGTTATTGATATGTCTCCCAACAATCTTGATTCCAGCTTGTGTTTCATCCAGTCCAGCATTACTCATGATGTACTCTGTATATAAGTGAAATAAGCAGGGTAACAATATACAGCCTTGACATACTCCTTTCCCGATTTGGAACCATGTGTTTTTCCATGTCCAGTTCTAACTGTTGCTTCTTGACCTGCATACAGATTTCTCAGGAGGCAGGTCAGGTGGCTTGGCATTCCCATCTCTTTCAGAATTTTCCACAGTTTGTTATGATCTACACAGTCAAAAGCTTTGGCATAGTCAATAAAGCAGAAGTAGATGTTTTTTGGAACTCTGTCACTTTTTTTGATGATCCAAGGGATGTTGACTATTTGCCCTTTGGTTCCTCTGCCTTTTATATCCAACTTGAACATTCGGGAGTTCATAGTTCACATACTATTGAAGCCTGGCTTGAAGAATATTGAGCATTACTTTCTAGAGTGTGAGATGAATGCAATTGTGTGGTACTTTTAGCATTATTTGGCATTGCCTTTGAGCATTATTTGGCATTGTTTTCTTAGAATGAAAACTCGCCTTTTCCAGTCCTATGGGCACTGCTGAGTTTTCCAAATTTGCTAGCATACTGAGTGTAGCACTTTCACAGCATCATCTTTTAGAATTTGAAGTAACTCAAGTGGAATTCAATTACCTCCACCAGCTTTGTTCATAATGATGCTTCCTAAGGCCCACTTGACTTCCCATTCCAGGATGTCTGGCTCTATGTGAGTGATCATACCATCGTGTTTATCTGGGTCATGAAGATCTTTTCTGTATACTTCTTCTGTATATTCTTGCCACCTTTTATTAATATCTTCTGCTTCTGTCCATACCATTTCTGTTCTTTAATGTGCCCATCTTTGCATGAAAAATTTACTTGGAATCTCTAATTTTCTTGAATAGATCTCCAGTCTTTCCCATTCTATTGTTTTCCTCTATTTCTTTGCATTGATCACTGAAGAAAGTATTCTTATCTATCCTTACTATTCTTTGGAACTCTGCATTCAAATGAGTATATCTTTCCTTTTCTGCCTTGCCTTTTGTTTCCCTTCTTTTCACAGCTGTTTGTAAGGCCTCCTCAGACAATCATTTTGCCTTTTTGCATTTATTTTTCTGGGAGGTGATCTTGATTCCTGTCTCCTGTACAATGTCATGAACCTCTATCCATATTTCTTCAAACTCTGTCTATCTGATCTAATTTCTTGAATCTCTTTGTCACTTCCACTGTATAGTCTTAAGGATTTGATTTAGGTTATACTTGAATGGTCTTGCGGTTTTCCCTACTTTCTTCAATTTAAGTCTGAATTTGGCAATAAGGAGTTCATGCTCTGAGCTACAGTCAGCTCCCAGTCTTGTTTTTGCTGTAAACAGCTCTAAAGAGCTTCTTGATCTTTGGCTGCAAAGAATATAATCAATCTGATTTCAGTATTGACCTTCTGGTAATGTCCATGTGTAGAGTCTGCTCTTGTGTTGTTGGAAGAGAGTGTTTGCTATGACCAGTGCATTCTCTTGGCCAATATCTGTTAGCCTTTGTCCTGCTTCGTTCTGTACTCCAAGACTATATTTGCGTGTTACTCCAGGCATTTCTTGACTTTCTACTTTGCATTCCAGTACCCTACAATGAAAAAAAAAATCTTTTTGGGGTGTTAGTTCTAGAAGTTCTTGTAGTTCTTCAGAGAAATGTTCAACTTCAGCTTTGTCTGCATTATTGGTCAGGGGATAGACTTGGATTGCTGTGATATTGAATGGTTTGCCTTGGAAAAAAACAGAGATCAATCTGTCACTTTTGAGATTGCATCCAAGTACTGCATTTTAGACTCTTTTGTTGCCTATGAAGGCTACTCCATTTCTTCTAAGGGGTTCTTGTCCACAGTATATACACATTCCAGTTCATTTTACTTTGCTGATTCTTAAAATGTTGATGTTCACTCTTGCCATATCCTGTTTGATCACTTCCAATTTGCCTTGGTCATGGACCTAACATTCCAGTCTCTTTACAGCAATATTGCTTTTTACAGCATCACTTTATTTCCATCACCAGTCGCATCCACAACTGGATGCTGTTTTTGCTTAGGCTCCATCTCTTCATTCTTTCTGGAGTTAGTTGTCCATTGATCTCCAATAGCATATTGGGCACCTACCAACCTGGGGAGTTCATCTTTCAGTGTCCTATCTTTTTACCTTTTCTTACTGTTCATGGTATTCTCAAGGTAAGAATACTGAAGTGGTTTGCCATTCCCTTCTCCAGTGGGCCAAATTTTGTCAGAATTCTCCACCATGGCACACCTGTCTTGGGTGGCATGGGGTGCTCGTGGCCTGCTTCAGAGTTGGGGGAACTGAGTGTGGCAGGACGTGCATGGGATCTTTTGAAGGAGGTCACCATTATCTTCACCACCTCCATCATAATTTGGCCTTAGAGAAATAGCAAGGAGGATACACAGCTATGCCCATCAACAGAAAATTGGACTAAATATTTACTGAGCATGGCCCTGCCTATCAGAACAAGACCACGTTTCTCCCTGTCAGTCTCTCTCAACAGGAAGCTTCTATAAGCCTATTATCCTTTTCCATCAGAGGGCAGACAGACTGAAAACCAAAATCTGAAAACAGGAAACTAACCAATCTGATCACATGGACCACAGCCTTGTCTAACTCAATGAAAAGATGAGCCATGCCCTCTAGGGCCACCCAAGACAGACTGGTCATGGTAAAGAGTTCTGGCAAAATTTGGTCCACTGGAGAAGGGAATGACAAATCACTTCAGTATTCTTGCCTTGAAAACCCCATGGACAGTAAGAAAAGGCAAAAAGATAGAACACTGAAAGATGAACTCCCCAGGTCAGTAGGTATCCAATATGCTACTGGAGATCAGTGGAGAGATAACTCTAGAAATAATGAAGAGACAGAGCCAAAGAAAAACACAACACCCAACTGTGGATGTGTCTGGTTATGGAAGTAAAGTCTGATGCTGTAAAGAGCAATATTGCATAGGAACCTGGAATGTTAGGTCCATGAATCAAAGCAAATTGGAAGTGGTCCAACAGGAGATGGCAGGTCGACATTTTAGGAATTGGTGAACTAAATTGGACTGGAATGGGTGAATTTAACTCAGATGACCATTATATCTACTACTATGGGCAAGAATCCCTTCGAAGAAATGGAGTAGCCATTATAGTCAACAAGAGAGTCCGAAATGCAGTACTTGGAAGCAATCTTAAAAACAATAGAATAATCTCTGTTATTTTCAAAGGCAAACCATTCAGTATCACAGCAATCCAAGTCTATTCCCCAACCAATAATGCTGAAGAAGCTGAAGTTGAACTGTTCTCTGAGGACCTACAACACCTTCTAGAATTAACACCCCCAAAAGATGTTCTTTTCATTATCAGTTCAGTTCAGTTCAGTCGCTCAGTCGTGTCCGACTCTTTGTGACCCCATGAATCGCAGCACACCAGGCTTCCCTGTCCATCACCAACTCCCGGAGTTCACTCAGACTTGCGTCCATCGAGTCAGTGATGCCATCCAGCCATCTCATCCTTGGTCGTCCCCTTCTTCTCCTGCCCCCAATCCCTCCCAGCATCAGAGTCTTTTCCAATGAGTCAACTCTTCACATGAGGTGGCCAAAGTACTGGAGTTTCAGCTTTAGCATCATTCTTTCCAAAGAAATCCCAGGTTGATCTCCTTCAGAATGGACTGGTTGGATCTCCATAGGGGATTGCAAAAGTAGGAATTCAAGAAACACCTGAATTAACAGGCAAATGTGGTCTTGGAGTACGGAATGAAGCAAGGCAAAGGTGAATAGAGTTTTGCCAAGAGAATGTGCTGGTCATAGCAAACACCCTCTTCCAACAACACAAAAGAAGACTCTACACATGGACATCACCAGTTGGTCAACATTGAAATGAGATTGATTACATTCTTTTCAGTCGAAGATGGAAAAGCTCTATATAGTCAGCAAAAATGAGATCAGGAGCTGACTGTGGCTTAGATATTGAACACCTTATTGCCAAATTCAGACTTAAATTGAAGAAAGTAGGGAAAACAACTAGATCATTCAGGTATGACATAAATCAGATCCTTTATGATTATATAGTGGAAGTGACAAATAGATTGAATGAATGAGATCTGCTAGACAGAGTGCCTGATGAACTATGGATGGATGTGACATTGTACAGGAAACAGGGATCAAGACCATCTCCAAGAAAAAGAAATGCTAAAAGGCAAAATGGTTGTCTCAGGAGACCTTACAAATAGCTGTGAAAAGAAGAGAAGTGAAAAGCAAAGGAGAAAAAGAAAGATATGCCCATTTGAATGCAGAGTTCCAGAGAATAACAAGGAGAGATAAGATAGCCTTCCTCAGTGATCAATGAAAAGAAATAGAGGAAGACAATAGAATGAGAAAGACTAGAGATCTCTTCAAGAAAATTAAAGATGTCAAGGGAACATTTCATGCAAAGATGGACTCAATAAAGAACAGAGAATGTATGGACCTAACAGAAGCAGAAAATATTAAGGAGAGGTGACAAGAATACACAGAAGAACTGTACAAAAAAATATCTTCATGACCCAGATAATCACGATGGTGTGATCACTCACTTTGAACTAGACATCCTCGAATGGAAAGAGAAATGTGTCTTAGGAAGCATTACTGTGAACAAAGCTAGTGGAGGTGATGGAATTCCAGTTGAGCTATTTCAAATCCTAAAATATAATGCTGTGAAAGTGCTGCACTCAATGTGCCAGCAAATTTGGAAAACTCAGCAGTGACCACAGGACTGGAAAGGTCAGTTTTCATTCCAATCACTAAGAAAGGCAATGTCAAAGAATGCTCAAAGCACAATTGCACTCATCTCACACGCTAGTATAGTAATGCTTAAAATTATCCAAGCAAGGCTTCAACAATCCATGAACCATAAGCTTGCAGATGTTCAGGCTTGTTTTTAAAAAGGCAGAGGAACAAGAGATCAAATTATCAACATCACTAGATCATCAGGAAGGCAAGAGAATTCCAGAAAAAAACATCTGTTTTTGCTTTATTGAATATGCCAAAGCTTTTGACTGTGTGGATCACAGTAAACTGTGGAAAATTCTAAGATGGGAATACCAGATCACCTGACTTTCCTCTTGAGAAATCTGCATGCAGGTCAAGAAGCAACAGTTAGAACTGGACATGGAACAACAGACTGGTTCCAAATATGAAAAGTAGTAGGTCAAGGCTGCATATTGTAACCCTGCTATTTTAACTTGTATGCAGAATACATCATGAGAAATGCTAGTCTGGATGAAACACAAGCTGGAATCAAGATTGCTGGGAGAAATATCAATAACCTCAGATATGCAAATGACACCACCCTTATGGTAGAAAGCAAAGAATAACTAAAGAACCACTTGATGAATGAGGAAGAGGAGAGTTTAAAAGCTGGGTTAAAGCTCAATGTTCAGGAAACTAAGATCATGGCATCTGGTTCCATCACTTCATGGCAAATACATGGGGAAACAGTGGAAGCTGTGGCAGACTTTAATTTGGGGGGCTCCAAAACCACTGCAGATAGTGACTGCAGCCATGAAATTAAAAGATGCTCGCTCCTTGGCAGAAAATTTATGACCAACCTAGACAGTATATTAAAACGCAGAGATATTACTTTGCCAACAAAGTTCTGTCTAGTCAAGGCTATGGTTTTTCCAGTAGTCAAGTATGGATGTGAGATTTGGAGTCTAAATAAAGCTGAGCACTGAAGAATTGATGCTTTTGAACTGGTGGTGTTGGAGAAAACTGTTGAAAGTCTCTTGAACTGCAAGGAGATCCAACCAGCCTATCTTACAGGAGATCAGTCCTGGGTGTTAACTGGAAGGACTGATGTTAACTCTGAAACTCCAATCTTTTGGCCAGCTGATGTCAAGAGCTGACTCATTTGAAAAGACACTGATGTTGGGAAAGATTGAAGGCATCAGAAGAAGGGGACTACAGAGGATGCAATGGTTAGATGGAATGAAACTATGAAAACTATCAAACTATGTCTCAGAGTTTCATCGAGTTAGAGAAGGCTGTGGTCCATGTGATCAGATTGGTTAGTTTTCTGTGACTGTGGTTTTCAGTTTGTCTGCCCTCTGATGGAGAAGGGTAAGAGGCTTATGGAAGTTTCCTGATGGGAGAGGCTGACTGAGGGGGAAACTGGGTCTTGTTCTGATGGGCAGGGCTATGCTTAATAAATTTTTAATCCAATTTTATGCTGAAGGGCTGGGCTCTGTTCCTTCCCTGTTATTTGACCAAGCTATGGTGGAGGTAATGAAGATATTGGCAATCAAGGTGGTGTCATCTGCATATCTGAAGTTATTGTTATTTCCCCTGGCAATCTTGATTCCAGCTTGTCCTTCATCCAGCCTGGCATTTTGCGTGATGTTCTCTGCATAGAATTTAAATAAACAGGGTGACAATATATAGCTTTGACATACTTCTTTTCCAATTTTGAACCAGTCTGTTGTTCCATGTCCAGTTCTAACTGCTGCTGCTTGACCTGCATACAGATTTCTCAGGAGACATGTAAGGTGCTGTGGTATTCAAATCTCTTTAATAATTTTCCACAGTTTGTAGTGATCCACAGAGTTAGAGGCTTTAGTGTAATCAATGAAGAATAACCAGTGGAAATATTCAGAAAACAATATTTTCTCTACTTAAATCTACTGTATATAAGTCATTAATACATAAGTACATTTAAGCAGAGATAGCATATTTCTAACAGCATTCACTATCTTCCTTATATATACCAGTAGGTCACTCTGATATGTTGTGTAAACATAAGAGTGATAGTATAGATCAGAGAGAAGAAAATATGCTGAGCAAAAGGAACAATCCACTGTGACAGCCCTAGCATCCTGTGAAGGCAGGAAGAGGAAAATCAAAGGCAGGCTACTTCTGATGAAGTTTGGTTTTATATTTCAATTGAAAAGGCAATAGGAAAAATCAGAAAAGTTGATACAATTGATTTTAGCATTTCTGTTCTTTGTTTTTCTCACATGATGAATGAGAGCCCTACATTTCATAATCCCTAAGTACTTGCCATTTTTAAATAGGCTTTCCTTGATAATAAAAAGTTACAAATAACTGAAGTCTTCATGTTAGCTTCCTGGTGCTGTAGCAAATCATCACAAATGTGTTGGCTTAAGCAATGTATATGTGTGCGTGTGCGTGTGTGTGTGCGTGTGTGTGTGTCTGTTTGTGCTCAGTTGCTAAGTCATGTCCAACACTTTGCCAGCCCATGAACTGTAGTCCTTCAGGCACTTCTGTTCAGAAGATTTCCCAGGCAAGAATACTGAAGTGGGATGCCATTTCATCCTCCAGAGGATTTTCCTGACCCAAGGGTTGAATACACATATATTAGTGTAAGTCTGAGGTCAAGAATCCTAAACTCATGTCATCTGCTGGGTGGTATGTTCCTTCTAGAGGCTCTGGGGTCTAATCCTTTCCTTTGCCTTTCCCAGCTTCAAGAAGCTCTGAATTCCTGGTCAGTGGACTCTTTCTGTCCTCAATATCAGCTATACAGGTAGAGTCCTTTTTATATACATAAAATTACTTTCTTATTACTTTTAAGGACCCTTATGAGTACACTAGGCCCACCTGAATAATCCAGGATAATTTCCCTAAATTAAGTCTAGCTGATTAGCAACCTAAATTCAATCAGTGGTATTAATTCCCTTTGCTGTTGTAATATAATACCACAGGTCCTGGGGAGAGGATATGGACTTCTGTGGGAGTCACTATAATGCCTACCACAAACTTGACAGCAGAAATTTTTTCAAACCTGGTTTTCAATTTATTCATTTGATAAGATTAGATACATTAACTACTTTGATTCTTAGATTCTTATAGCAAAAACAAACTTAATCATAATAGTTTGGTATGGTGAAAATAAAAGGAAGCATATTTGTAAAGTAACTTGCAAATTGCCAGGTACTCAGGACTCAATATTCATGTAAGTACACAAAGAACTGTAGATGCTGTAACAATGAGGGATAGTAGCAGAAGTGTTTTCATGTGTATACATATTCAGCGTCTTTTGTCTTCACATAATAGAAATAGACATATGAGATCTTGAAAAAATACCTACAAAAGAAGACTATGGCCTTAAATCTTAAAAAATAAATTCATTACATATAGCCTAGAGATATTACATGCAATAGAGATATCTTGTGTGACCACTGCACTATCTAATCAAGGAATAACACTTATTTCTCAATGAAGGCTGGATAAACTCTCAAGATTTGGGGTAGAAGTAGACATTTTTTTTAAAAAGGTAGAATTTTAATGTATATATGTATATATGTTCAATTGTCTATTTTTAGACTTTTTAAAAAATTTGCTTATTTATTTTTGTCTGCACTGGGTCTTCCTTGCTGCACACAGGCTTTCTTTAGTTGCAGAGAGTGGGGCTACTCTCTAGTTGCAATACGTGGGCTTCTCATTGTGGTGACTTCTCTTCTTGGGAAGTGTGGGCTTCAGCAGTGTGGCACACAGCCTCAGTAGTTGTAGCTTGCAGGCTCTGGGGCACAGACTCAGTCAGTTGCCCTGCAGTATGTGGAATTTTCTTGAACCAGAAATCAAACCATGTCCGCTGCACAAGCAAGGAGGATTCTTAACCATAGGAAAACCGGGGAAGCCCCAAAGTAGATATTAAAGATTTTTTTTCAATTAATAACCACATTTCAATTTTACTAGATTCCTATGATGTGGATATGAGTTGAAAATTATAGTTTTAAAAACTGAAGAGGGCTAAGAATATGGGGAGGAAGGATGTTAATTTCAGTATTCTAGATTGAACAGAAAAGGTGGGCGTAAGAAAGTGACTTGAAAGAGTGCACTTAGCAGATGCTGATTAAGATGCCATTTTCTGCAAAGGAAGTGTAACGAGTGGGAGAGGAAGACAAAGACACCTGTCAGGATGGACCCTGATGGCATCCGAGGTCTGTGTGTGGGATGAACTTGGCCTAGGAATCTCGGCAGTTCAACACCAGCAAATTAATGCAATTTTAGAAACCTGAGCTGTAATTTTGTAAGATATTTTCAGACTAAGGGAGAGACTTTTAAATGAGTTGACAGGATTAAGGTCCTGGAACAGTAGAAAGATTTAAGCAGCAGAGATTTGAAAGGGCCTCAAGAAGAACCAGACACATTTTGCTGAGCCAAACAATGAGAGTCTGGAGACAATCAAATAAAGTCATAATTCATTCTGGGAATTTCACTGCAAAAACTGTTAGCAAAAAACCTGAGAAGTCTGTGCAGGAAAAAGGAAACCTAAATCACTGTCACGGATGGAGAAAAACTTTAAGATAGCATAAAACAAGAGTTAGAGGAAAAGTGCAGAGAGAAAATGGGAAGTTTTCAGAACAGTTTAAGAACTGACAATGTTCATAGAATAAAAGTTTCTAAATATTTGTTAAACAGGCAAAATAATTCATAAGTATAATAAAATTGATGTACATTGACTTCTCAATACATATGTATCATTCACTGTACTATGTACCGTGTGTGTGTGTGTGTGTGTGTGTGTGTGTCTGCTGTGCTCAGCTGTGTCTGACTGTAGCCCTCCAGGCTTCTCTGTCCATTGGATTTCCCAGGCAAGAATACTGGAATGGGTTGCCATTTCCTCCTCCAGGGAATCTTCCTCCTCGAGGGATCAAACCCATGTCTCCTGCCACTCCCACACTGGCAGGTGTATTCTTTACCACTGAGCCACCTGGAAAGCCCACTATGTACCTTAAATACAGGAATGTATCAGAAACTGTTATTTCTGTTTTAAAACTAAGGAAATGAAGACAGAGAGTTGCAGAGCAATGTCCCCACAAAGGCACAGCTAAAGTTAGCAAAGCCAAGCTTTGGAAACTGGCAGAGTGGCTTGAAATTCATGTTTTCACCCTTCTGAAATAATTGCCTCTATTCTTAAAAAGTGAGTGCCTTGGCACAGGACTATTCCTCATAAATACATAGAGTTATAAAAGGCTTATGATATGACAGCTTTGCTAGATACTTAAACATCTCATCTAATTTTACATCTACTCAATGAATCAAGTGTTATCATCTTCATCTCTAATATCAGAAACTTATGTATGCACCAGATTTTGAACAGAGAAACTGGTCACTGACCAGTTAAGACTCAGGAAGCTTAGTAAAGGTGGGGATTGGTATGACACAAACCCAAAATGCATGTATAAATACAAAGCATGGCACTTGATGAAGGAAACATCAAAATACAAACATATGGAGGAAAAGAAAAGATCTAATTAAGATTACAGGTGCAGTAGGAGAAGGCAATGACACCCCACTTCAGTACTCTTGCCTGGAAAATCCCATGGATGGGGGAGCCTGGTAGGCTGCAGTCCATGGGGTCGCTGAGAGTTGGACACGACTGAGCGACTTCCTTTTCACTTTTCGCTTTCATGCATTGGAGAAGGAAATGGCAACCCACTCCAGTGTTCTTCTCTGGAGAATCCCAGGGACGGCAGAGCCTGATGGGCTGCTGTCTATGGGGTCACACAGAGTCAGACACAACTGAAGCAACTTAGCAGCAGCGGCAGTGTTTTCTCAAGGGAAAAGACATTTTTTTGAGACTTTCAAGATGAGCAAGAGACAGCTAATAGGAGAAGGGAGTAGAGAAGAGCTTGTTGATTTAGAGGAGATCAGAGTGAAGTACTTGGCTAGAGCATCATGAACATGAGGAGAAAGATGAAAAGTTGTGTGAGAATTAAATAATTTTTGTTGCTGGTTAGTTGCTCAGTTGTGTCTGACTCTTTGCAACGCATGGACTGCAGCCTGCCAGCTTCCTCTGCCCATGGGATTTTCTAGGAAAGAATGCTGGAGTGGGTTGCCATTTCCTTCTCCAGGGCATCTTTTCAACCCAGGGATCGAACCCACACCTCCTGGATTGCAGACAGATTCTTTACAGTTGAGCCAACAGGGAATTTCGTCAATTAAATAATTGGGATTTGACAAATTAAGAAATTTGGATTTTATTTTTTAAGTAGTTGTGAACAAATAGATGTGTTGCAGATTGGATTTGTAGTATAAGTTCAATCTTCCTACTAGAGGAAGAGGCTTTGGCAGGAGAAAATCAAACAAAGATCTGAGGTTAAGCAAAGTTGGTAAGAGAAACATGAGCACATTTGAAGGCAAGGTGGAGACAGGATTGATTGCAAACAGGCTGTAATAAAGAACCAAACTTCAAGAATGAGCTTCACCATTTTGGTTCATGCAATCGCTCTGAGTTGCAGTCTTGGAAAAATACTGAACATATAGACCTTAAGTTCACAGGAGAGGTAGCAGTCAAATAAACAGTTAATATACTAGCAAAGAGTGAAGTCATTTACATGGACAAAGAAGAGTGAAAAATAAAGACAGACCTTGATTGAGCCCTGATTCAGTCTAATGATTAGATGTCAGGTAACGAGTAAGAAGAGGCATATAGAGAAGAAAAAAACAAACAAACAAAAAACAAAAAACAGAGATGCAGGAAGAATATAAGAAGAATGTGATATCACAGAAGTAAGGGAAATATAATTTTATGATGGAGGTAAGAGTAAACATCTCCAATCATTAGGAAGTTTTAGGTGAGGAAAGAGTCATAAATATTTATTGCATTCATTAATTTGTATCTCAGTGGTGGCCACACCACAGTGTGCCAATCTAAAATTAATCCCAACAAGAGTGAAAGGGACATTTAGAATCTCTGCTTGAGGGATTTAGGCTTCTCCAGAAACAAGAGCTCCAGCGATGTCTGTTTCTCTCCTCTATCCTTTGAACCTTGCTGCCTAGGTAAGACCTAGGGTTTCTGTAAATATTCCTGGACATTCAGCCCTGGAGGTTAATACACAGAGGCTAATTAGACTTCAAAGAAGTTAATAGTGATGTTTAAGGCAGAGGAACTCACTGCATGATTGAAATAGCATTGAAATCTAAGATTTCTAATGCAAAGCTTGAGATTCTAACAAATACTCTGTAGTCTTTTCCAACAGACCAAAATAAATGATAAGTAAATAAAGAAATATTTATCTAATAACAGAACATTATTTAAACCTCTTAGAATCTATAGACAGCCTATTTCTGGATGGACTTGTGATTATGAAGAGGTGCATTTTAAATATATGCAAAATATGAAAGATAGAATATAGGGCCAAAACTATAAAAGAGATCAAAATTAGGTGAGATATTAATTTTTGACAGCTGAAAGGCATTTTGGTCCAAGGATTTGGATCACATAACATTTTAGACATGGTTTAAAATACAAAAATAAACCTTGAGCACTATATATCACTAAAAGCTGATTTAATACCAGAAAAATAAACACCCAATCAAAAATGAGGAAAGAACTAAACATTTCTCTAAAGAAGACACACAGATGGCTAACAAACACATGAAAAGATGCTCAACATCACTCATTATCAGAGAAATTCAAATCAAAATCACAATGAGGTACCATTTCACGCCGGTCAGAATGGCTGCTGGTGGGCTTCCCTGGTGGCTCAGAGGTTAAAGCGTCTGGAGAATCCCATGGAGGGAGGAGCCTAGTAGGCTACAGGCCATGGGGTCGCAAAGAGTCGGACACAACTAAGAGACTTCACTTCACTTCACTTCAGAATGGCTGCTGTCAAAAAGTCTACAAACAATAAATTCTGGAGAGGGTGTGGAGAAAAGCGAACCCTCTTACACTGTTGGTGGGAATGCAAACTAATATAGCCACTATGGAGAATAGTGTGGAGATTCCTTAAGAAACTGGAAATAGAACTGCCTTATGACCCAGCAATCCCACTGCTGGGCATACACACTGAGGAAAGCAGAATTGAAAGACACATGTACCCCAATGTTCATCGAAGCACTGTTTACAATAGCCAGGACATGGAAGCAACCCAGATGTCCATTGGCAGACAAATGGATAAGAAAGCTGTGGTACATATACACAATGGAATATTACTCAGCTATTAAAAAAATACATTTGAATCAGTTCTAATGAGGTGGATGAAACTGGAGCCTATTACACAGAGTGAAGTAAATCAGAAAGAAAAACACCAATACAGTGTACTAACACATATATGTGGAATTTAGAAAGATGGTAACGATGACCCTGTATGGGAGACAGCAAAAGAGACACAAACATAAAGAATAGACTTTTGGATTCTGTGGGAGAAGGCAGGGGTGGAATGATTTGAGAGACTAGCATTGACATACGTATGTTATCATATATGAAATACATCGCCAGTCCAGGTTCGATGCATGAAACAGGGTGCTCAGGGATGCTGCACTGCGATGACCCTGAGGGATGGGATGGGAGAGAGGTGGGTGGGGGGTTCAGGATGGGGGACACATGTACATCCGTGGCTGATTCATGTTGATGTATGGCAAAAACCACTACAATATTGTAAAGTAATTAGCCTCCAATTAAAAAAAAATAATTTAAATAAACTGATTTAGTACATAGAATCAAAAGAGTTTTACCTTAAAAAATAAAGTGTATACCTTGACTTTGGCTAACATTGAGATTAAAACCATATTTTAAACAAGACAAGGGTCTAACAGTAGTCACGCTGAGGTCAGGTGCACTTCTCATACTGCTTTAGATCAGCCCTGTATGTAAGCACAGCTGCCATCTGCCTGTCAGGAGGGAAATTTTAAGAGCAAAGCTCAGATGGGGGTGGGATGAGCTAGAGGCAGGTATAATCTTACAATTAGCAGCAGCAAATCACTCAGTTGTTTCCAACTCTTTGCATCCCCATTGACTGTAGCCCACCAGGTTCCTCAGTCCATCAGATTCTCTAAGCACGAATAATGGAGCTGGTTGTCATTCCCTTCTCCAGGGGATCTTCTGGATCCAGGAATCAAACTCAGGCTCCTGCATTGGCAGGCAGATTCTTTAATGTCTGAGCCACCAGGGAAGCCCCATAATCTTACAAACCTTCTAACAAACTAAATACATTAAACCAAGTATTGAATGAATATAACCATAATTGTTGTGCATTGTTAGATTGTCTCAAATCTGAAATAAGACATGAATGAGAAAAATCTGGCAAACAACTGAGGAAAATGTTCTAAATTATAGAAAAATAATGTTATATTTGATGCAAAAACACAGATAATGACAGTAATATAATTTATATACACTCAGTGACCATTACTTTTTGAAAGCACATATGTATGCTTATTCACTCAGTCATGCCTGATTTCTTTGTGACCCCATGAACTGTAGCCTGCCAGGCTCCTCTGTCTGTGGGGATTCTCCAGGCAAGAATACTGGAGTGGGTTGTCATGCCCTCCTCCAAGGGATCTTCCTAACCCAGGGATCAAATCCAGGTATCCTGTGTTGTAGGCAGATTCTTTATATAACTGAAAAAGCATATAAAAATGTAAATTGACCATATCTTGCTGACTTATTAAGCAGATTCTATGGTCAGAAATCCAAACTCTAATCAAATATGGAACCATTCACAAATTGAAGTGAAATAAAATAGCTTTCATCACAAATTTCTTGTTCATCTAAAGTGAGATAAATATTATCAGTGGTGATGAATTTATAATACATAATGCTAACCTTGCAAGCCTATAACAATATTCTGTTGAATTATTTTTAACACATTAAAGTGAAAAATACAGGAAAATGAAACAGTTACCTGAATGTGTGGAAATAGAAAATGATTATCTGCTTCTTCAAAATGATGAGGTATTTAATTGTAAGAGATGACAGAATTCCTGGGGAAAAGTTTAGGAATGAGGAAAAGCCAGGGTAATGAAGTTCTATAGTAACTCTCTCGATGCTAGTCTGCTTTCTGAAAGCATCTTTTTTCAAAGTTACACCAAGCGCCAATTAAGAGCTGTGGCAATGACACCCTGGTGTCTCTCCTGAGGAAGGGTGGTCCCTTCCAACCACCAGATTTCCCATGAAGTCCTTCTTCACATTGTGGATCATTTTTGTTGCTGTTACTAATGTTTCTGTCTGGTCTTCTCAATTATATAATATAAATGAGCATCACTAAAAGTATTAAAGTAAAAAAGTAACCTTTCAACCCTATTTTAATTTGTGAGGTATAAATAGTGTGATAAAAGTAACAATTTTTCATAAATATTTTATATTACATAAAACTCATCAGTGGAAAGAGCTACTTTCCAGTCAACCTCTGGATGTGGCATGATTTTTACTGTAAGGAAGCACATCCAAGCCCATAGTTTAAAAGCCATCATGGCAAATTACTTTTGTTGAGGAAGCCACATGCTGAGAGTTAAGGTAACAGAAGCTGGGGGTATCATGGCAAATGCTTCCAAAAAGCTAGAGAGACAGAAAAACAAAAGTCGGGCTTAAGAAACTTTTCAAAAGCATAGAAGTGCTTTCTGGGGACAATGTGATGCAGTCATAGGCTTGAGAAACCTACAAAACAACCTGGTGTGCAAGCAATTAGAGACAGACAGGGTTCAAAGAGAGGCAACATGTGGTCCACATGGCCACAGAGCTGCATATAATGGGACCACCCAGCAGTGACTGAGCAAAAACCCAAGCCATGTACTAGCACTTTCATACACAACATCCTTTCAGAAAATAACACTATTACCTTAACATCTGCAGTTAATAGGCTCTAAATCACATAAAAATACACATTTCTCAGGCAAAGATTAAAATCTTACCCACATTCTAATGATATATATTTAGCCATTGAGAAAAGTAGGCATTTTATGTGCAATTATTTCTTACTAATTCCTATGATCCATAGAAAACAATTCAGAGTTCATATTCTTGGATTGTTGTTTTAATACATTAAAAGTTCACTACATTCATATACTTTAAAAATGTCTGCACACAATCTATTAAAATATTCTGAGGTCATAATTTTACTTTAAAAACATGTATAGTTTATTTAGCTACAGGAATAGCTATAGAAATGTGAAATCAAGTGAATGTATATAATATTCTCTAATGTAGCATGTTAGTCACTCAGTCGTGTCCAACTCTTTGTGACTCCACGGATTGTAGCCTGCCAGGCTTCTCTGTCCTTGGAATTCTCCAGACAAGAATACTGAAGTGGGTTGTCATTCCCTTCTCCATCTCTAATGTAAAAATGGACAAAAATATTAACTTTGGAAAATGGACAGACCAACATGTAATATCATAATATTAACAGAGCACAATGCAAACCCTGGATTATTGTTGTTATTTAGTTCCTAACTTGTGTCTGACTCTTTGTGACCCCATGAACTGTAGCCTGCCAGGCTCCTCTGTCCATAGTATTTCCCAAGCCAGAAGACTGGAGTGAGTTGCCATTCCCTCCTCCAGGGGATCTTCCTATGCCAGGGATCAAACCCCAGTCTCCTGTGTCTCCTACATTCGTAGGTGGATTCTTTACCACTGAGCTATCAGAAAACCCAAAACCCTGGATTAATTTGACCCAAATAAGAGCTGGGAAAAACAAACTCCAGATCCAGAACCTGTCACATAGAGCCTCAAATTCCTCTGGAGACAGAAAAAAAAAAACAACAACAAAAAAAAACCAACCCTATTTCAATAGAATTTTACTTACCATTCAAATAACCTCAATAACCTTTTATTTAACATGCTTTCTTATATAACAACTGTGAAAATGATAATTATCCAAGATTCAGTTTCAGAATTTTTTTTTTCAGCCTAGAGGTGCTTTAGGAAGAGAAATGTTATAGGCACTGGCCAGCCAGATTTGAGCTTGTCGGTATATAATAGCCTGAAAGTCTATTATGTTTTGGTGATTCTTAGTCATCATTCCCATTCAAGAATCATAGCCAGCGTTCTTGTCTGGATAAAGGTTTTAACTGTGAAGCTTCTCATCTTCCATCCACTGCTCCCTGGGCTCTTGGCCTCTGCTGTCTCTGCCACTCTCAAGAGTTAAACCGCAGTTGGTGTTGTCAGTCACCAGCTCTGCTGCAAAGACTTTTTATAGCATGATATTTCACTTGTCTTCTGCTATATTAACTGCTTGGAAGGTACTGCTGAAGAATGCTTACAGGTCTCCAAAATCTTTTGGTTTCTATTTTTTTTTTTTTTTTGTAATCATCCATTTTCCATTTATTCATGCAATATTTGGTGGTATGTGTCTGGTTCTGGGAATAATGCAAACAAAATAATTCAGATAATATCCACTCACCAGGAGCTCAGAGATGGGCATTAATAAAGTTATATCACTAAATGCAATCAGATCTGTTTTTCCAAACTTACTCATCTTTAATAAAAGAAAAAAAATGAAGTAAAACATCTGCAACTTGAAATTATTTAATTCATTTGGTACTTTTTTTTTTGGAGGGAACAGTAGCAGCATTAGCATATGGTTCTTTGAGTTGGATCAGACTGCCCTCTCCAGACTCAATTATTAACTAAGAACAACCTTAATTTGGGGATCAAGAGATGATAGTTTGGGAACCTGCCCAGTGACTGCCGCTCTCATTCTTTAGAGAATTCTATCTGGAAGAGGTGATACCCCGCTGGCACACTAACCAGTATCAACACAGTGGATTAAATGAGATAGGGTGAGAGGAAATTTGGAGGGAATGGGAATAAGCTGGTCAGAACTTTCTAAGGTAAGTAGACTACTAGGGCTACTAGTGGTTCCCAAACTTGTCAGCACATCAGAATCACCCAAGGAATTTGCTAATTATGGCTTTCAGAGATTATGATTTAACTGATCATTGCTAAGGCTGGGGTCAGGATTCTGAAAGATTCTAATGTGAGAGAAGCTGGGAACCACTGCTGGCAACAGCAAAAGCTGTTTCCTGGCCAGGATTTTTATTAAAAAAAAAATCAAAGACAAACTGCTACTTCTATTTTGCTAAGAACCATTTGAGGATGATACACTGCTGGTCACACTGAAACCCAGAGGATACTGGAGTTGAAAGGGAACCGTGATCATTAGTCCAGCAGCTGTACAGGGGCACACCTTAATGTCATTTATGGCTCCCAGATCTGTTTAGCCTGCATAATGTTCTAAAAAACTTGAGACCATTCACATAAAAATCTGGATGTTTGGTTTGTCTGAAAAGTTGAATCTCACAACTGGACCTGCAGAGCAGCAACAGGTTAGCACTCAGCAGAGGTTTAGCCCCTTGATGGGCACCTGCTCTCTGGGTTCACCTGTTTGCACCAGTCTGCCCTAGCAGGCATCTGATTTGGTCCAGGTGGCTCCTATCTTCTACAAAACTAAAAACTAACTTTCTACAACTTTTACCCACTGCTCCCAGCTCTTCCTTCTGCAAGAAGGGGCTTCAACTTGTCAAGGGCAGGATTCTTGCTGCCTCTAAATGTTCTCCAGCTGAATACTCCTAGTTCTTCCAAGTATTTCCGGTGTGAAACAGGTTCTGGACTCCTTGCTGTCCTGGTTCCTGCCTCTTGATACATACGTGCCATTGAGTATCCTCCTTAAAACATGCAGTACCCAGAATAAAATGCAGCACTTGCAGTGTGGTGTTCTGACTATGGCTGTGACACTTCTATTCATAGAATCTCAAACACCATTAGTTTTTACCATTGTCATCACGTGGTTGGTTCATACTGAGCCTGTGTCCAACTGAAGTCCCTAAATCTTTTTTTATATGAAGATGATAAGCTAGTTTTCTCTATCCCAAACTTACATAACCTATTTAAATGAAGATGTTACATTTATGACTGGTTTAATTTCATCTTGATGATGTCACTCTGGAACTGTTTTGTGATTGTCATCTATTCTATCAGCAATGTTGGGTTGCTCCATCCTCAAATATGGTCTTTGTGATGCCTTCATCCAAATTGCTGATTTAAAAGTGTTGAATAAGACAGAGCCCTGTGAAATATCAACAGAGGCCAAAATCACACCAATTCACTAGTCAGTAATTTGTTTAAATAACCAAAGAGATGTCCATGTACTACACCATCAAGGCTGTATTTTTCTTATCCCTAAGGCTCTTAGGAAACCCTTCCAGGAACTGATTTATACTATTCTCCATTCATCCCATGTAGTGACGTAACAGCCCTATCACAGGAGGAACTAGGTTAGTGCTTTCCCCCATTTTGAAAATCAAGACACTAGAAGAAAACAGCTATTTCTTGCTGAAGGCTATCTGAGTACTTTAGGATACTGCTAATCCATCCATTTGAATCTCTACCTGATCGAAGTACAGTTGAGATCATAAGAATTTCTATTCAGGCAGAATCCAGGACTCAGGAGTTCAAGGAAACAGATTATACATGTAGAACCAACAGCTTGTCAACATTTAAGAAAACTGACACAGAACCTGTTAAGTAGAAAATGACACACAATTCTTTCTCTACATTAAATCTGATTTTCAACAGATTTAAAAAGGAACCTTGAGCAAAACCACACTTAATGACTTGCCTGATCCAGTGATTGTCCCCAAAACAGGCAAAGAATTTAAATAACTTGACCAATTTGGAAACCACCTGGTATGCCAAGGTCCTCCTCTCAGAAAAGCTCAAATTCCTATGCTCTCTGATGATCTCTCAAAAGCACAGTTTCAGTCCTAGGAAGCTGATCTTCTGAGAATTATTTTGGGACTCTTCGGAGTTCATTCATGAGCCAAAGGGCAACGCTGAGCAGAGCCAGGGAGCCCGACTGGTGAGCGGCAGCCAAAGGAGTTGGGACATACATCAGCAGAGTACTAATGCCCAAGCCCGCCTGTGTATACGCCAAAGCTAGCAGAGTGGTGGCTGCTATCTTGGTGCTTCGAGGAAGGGGAATTCTTCGGGAGAGGAAGTAGAGTACCGTAATGGCAGTAACTGAAGTGATGCCCAGAACCCGGTGATCAAACTGCACCATGGTGGGAT